>NC_090442.1:434572138-434875168 GCF_031143425.1 Pleurodeles waltl
GAAATGTTGAATTTGCAGGTTTACATTTCTTCTCTTTGTAAGACATGTTATCAAGTTTAGAAACTATAAATACTTATGGGACACACAATTCTTCCTGTCAGACAGAATGTTTTATTTTTCAAACCTTTGAGCCATATTAGATCAGACTCATTTTCAGGAATGACAATCACTCCAATGTATTTCCACACACTAATAGCAAACAAGTATTACAATATTAAACTACCATGTCTTGTAACTCATTACCTCTAGTGGTTTTGAACTTCTCCCTATGATCATTGGCATGTTCTGATATTTTTTAAACATCTCACTGCATAAACGTTTACCTCATCTTGACCACTTTAGTAATTCAGAAACCTATACTGATCTGTGCACATTCTTTAAATTAAATAATTTTTCTTAATCTTTCTCCTTGCTATTTTCCTTCAGAGATTCATGACTATCATATTTTCGGTCACTTTAACTTTTTTAATCTGTATTTTGTCTAATCCAATGGCAAAACACAAATCAGCTTGAGAATCTCCATGTTTAGATCTGCAAGACATGTTTCTACCATCACACACATTCTAACATTCGTAACTCAACTGTACACTGGGGGCACTGAACATATTGATTACAAGATAAGATACAACAGATATAGTAAACCTGATAGTATCGGTGTAAGATCTCAACAGGTCTCTCACAAGTAATGTATGAAAAAGTAAAAGGCATGTCAAAACAATAACATTTGTTTTATTTACCTCATGCTTAATTTAATATGTTTTTCAACATCCAGATGACTGCATTTGCTACACTACGGTCAAATTATCTCGCAATGTTGATTGTGCTGGCCTTGCAAATTATCTCTTGACTACTTTAACAACCTGCATTGCATGGCAGACCTATGGTGGGACACGGTAGTACTTCTCAATACAAAGAGAATACAACCTGTAACCAGGACAACTCACCCACTTCCACACAATGTCCAACTAGTAGAGCTCCAGAGACTACAGACTCCACCCTAGTCTCTTCTCACCAGAAAGCAAGGCAAAACAGGTCACAAAACGTTAATGTTCACACTTGAGACATGTTTTAAGAAGTGATGAAAAATCATGGCATTTACTTCAGCATACCTTCTATTCATTGTCACTGTATCTATTTTGATCAATTTCTCCTAGGGCATGAGGTGCTTGGAGATCTTGCCAGTTCTCAGACAGCATTTTGAGGAATAGGTTTCTAATTAATAAGAGTTGAACAGCCCATTTCCAAATATTTCTGCAGGACAAAATGCCTCACTGAAGTACTGCATCAGGATCTAGCTTTCGTCTTGCACTACTCACTGTCTTTTGTTTGCAAATAGACTACTGCCAATGTTGTTTAATTCTGGCCAAATGACAAACAATACAATAATAACCACACATGAAGAGAAAAGTAGCAGGAGTTTGAAAAATAGTAGTTAGTTAAAAAATAAAGGAATTAATTCCAATTGGTCAAAGAAAGAAGCATAATCCTTCAACACAGCTATCGTGCCTTCTATAGCCACTGCTAACATGTTAGAACTACATCATTCATTGCTCATTTTGATCAAGGACCAGTTAAAGTTTATCATCGCCTGCCATTCTGAGCATAATTTAGCATCATAGTTTTTCACACCTAAGGAGTGCAATAGATGCTCGTTGTGTCAGTGTAATGCAAAATGGTTATATGCCACCATCCAATTGCGGGACACCATAGATTATTGCGCAAGATGCCAAAGAACAGGATATGCTATCTCACACCAGGTTATCAACAGCTGTCAAATGATAGCATGAATCTGTTTGCCACTGGGTAGGGAGAATTAGGGCCAAAATAGCAATGAGCTGAGCAGACACACAGTCCATGTGCCCCCTGTCAGTAGGAATACCATCATTTCATTTATTTACTACAAATATTTCCCCATCCTCTGTATCATCAAATGAGCTGATTAGGAGGAGATTGATCTGGCATCTACATCCACAGTGCCATTCTTTCATAGACCTAATGAGCCAGTCAAATGATGGTCTAAATGCGTACAATGTGAAGGACATAGCACACACTTCTGAGACACGATTTAACAAAACTATGCAGATCAAAAATTCATTTAAGCAGGTATATGCTATGCATGACTCAAAACCATGAATATCAGAAAATATATGCATCACTTTTAGTGGGGGACATATTGGACACAAAGGCTATTCAAATGTAGGTATGACTTTGAAGTTCAGCCCTCGCCTTCAGCTTCCTTCCTGATTCTACTGAGTGGGTTGTTTTTGAGCTAAAAATGGTATTTCATGCAGCTTCATGGAAGAAGTGGAAGGTATAGTAGGAGGAAAACTAGGAACGAAGAAACACTTTGTGAAACACTGCAGTTGAGCGTCAATCAGATAGTATTTCATAATTCAAAACTGTGTAAACTAATAAGTAATGAAATTCTGATTATTCAATTGATTGTAGCACAGCTAATCCAGTACCAGACAAAGTTTGGTTCTGATAGCATGATCCGATAACACCTTTAGCAAAAATGTTTTTTAATTCAAAGGTGACATTCAAAATGGTTTATGGAGTATATCTGCAGACATGCACTTCTAAATACACGTTACAAATATATTTCAATTCTTTCTAATCCAGTGAGAAGATATTTTCCTTCACTCTGGCATACCATATGTCAACTTTACAGTACTATATAAAATATCTACGCACACGTACATTTTTTTTTTTTTAAACAGAGGACAGGAATGGCAAGTTCAACTTAAAAACAGATGTCTTTTTAAAACATATCACATGTAAATATATTCAGTACCCATCAGCAACCACAGAGGTCAACATGAAAAATAACCAGAGCAAATAAATGAAGAACACATCTAAGGAGGACTACCTGCACAAACGTTTTATACTAAACACAGCTTAACACCATCTAAGAGGATACCTCTTTGTGATCATCAAGCAATGTCTTTATACCATATTTTGCGTTATTGCTTAGCTTGATATCAAGAATGTATTCACTAATGAGCAATCAACAACGAAGAACATCTCTAATCCATTTGGGTACTTTATTGAAAGTGGAGTCTTTAGTTTCCACAGTTTCCTCAATTAGGTTTTGGCTTGTGATCACACTCTCCATATGTATGTCATTGTTTCTGGAATGACTCAGCCAGAGTTTGACAGTCATGATTTGAGTGATACTGACATACCTTTAAACTCCTTCTATGTTATTTTATTCAGGATTGATAATGTCAGTAGAAACGACAACGATGTCCTAATTTAATGAGTGAATGACTAGATTCAATTCCATGACAACAGTCTTGGCCTAGTTCCTGCAACTATTATTAAAATATAAATATGTTTGGGCCTGCAGTGTTATTTACCACGATCACTAAATTTCCTTGCAAGGGTTATTTAGTTATCTGCTAAATTCCCAGATGCATGTGTATCACAGAGTATATTTGAAATTGCCAGTAAAGAGTACTTTTGCCACCACTTATCACCAGTCAGCATTCCATGCCCCTGACAACAACAAAGAATTGGGACGTCATCAAGATCACAGTCCATTGGACTGGAATTCTCTGCAGAACCATAATTTGGGAGAGCAATAACTTACAACACACATGTTCTGATATGCAAAATGTTGCTTTAAATCGAAGCAAGTTGAATTTACACCTTTACATCCTTTGGCTGAACTACACAATCTAATATGTCCTTATTAGCATAATTAAAGATAACTACTATCACTTCCCCATCCTCTAAATATGCACCACCCCTTCATCTCCTTTCTTATTAAAATTGTACTTTTAGCCCAACAATAAGCTGTACTGTTCTCATGTACTCTCATTTTACCTCCTGTTGCTTCACTTTGTTCATCTAGCATGGCTACCCTAGGTAGATGCCTACCTTTTGACCCCTTCCTATGCTGTGCTTGTCAATCTCATAAAACCCCTCACCATTGCTGTTAGAACAATTGTTGCCTCCCTTGATATTTCCAACAATGTTACACTCCACCTACCTTTTTGATTCATCTTACTCTACCACACTGAAATGTCCAATCTGTTGCCCTCCATCTTATATCCAGCCAATTTGGCACTTTAAACCCATTTGCTGCAACACCCTTTGACACCATGAATACCCTGAAGAAAAAAACTGCAAAACAAAATTCGAAATTGTGCACTATCCTCGCCACCAAGTCAATGAACTCCACTTAAGATAATCATTATGCCTTTTCTAATGGCAAGTCCTCCCAACAAAAGAGTTTTCCGCTACCTGTATATCTCTAAATGCGAGATCTCCCCCAAGCTTCACAGCACTGGAGTCCCATTCAAGTCTGCATCTGAAGCCAAACCACAGAACATTGATCTCTGTGCATGAAATTACGCATTAATCACCTGGTTGTCCAGTTCAGATATTTGCCTTGCCCATCATACCCCACTGCAAACATATCAGCACCAGTTCTCTCAAGAGATGCAACACATTATGTTTCTTCTTTGTCTGTCTGTTGATCACAAACATCACAGCCTCATTTGGAACCACAAACGTCACTTTGTTGGTGCTCATTTCTTTGCACCAGTCTCTCACTGCTGACATGACCATTGGCCTTTTCAGTACACTCTATAGTTACAATACTTGAGGCATTTGAGAAAATGTGTACTGTTGAGGTTTTTGGATCATCCAGAAACCACAACTTCACCCTGTTGCAGTGCTCCAAGACTCTCAACTGTTTCACCATGTTTGCCAATCTAATTCTATGGCGTGGCTTCAATGCCCCTTACAGAGCAAAAGCAAGCTGTCTACAAAAGGCTCTACCAGGGATGATCATCCTGCAAGCAGAGTTCAGGTACACCAAACCCTGCTGACATTTCCGCAATTCATATTGCTTTTTGTCTAGCACCGCATGTAACAGTTCTTGCAGGGTCACAGGATTATCTGTGGTAGTCGCAACACCCTGGTCTCGAGCCTAGTTTGATATCCCACAACTCTACTACACTTCACTGCCAACAAAAAAGGCAAGGTAGTGCAGCACCTGCTCAGACATCGACACCTTTCTTAGCAATTTCTTTATTCAATTTGCTTTGCGCCATGTCTATTTTGTCTCTTAAGGACTTCAAGTTTTCTGCCCATCTCTGAACTCTGGTCCCTCATAAGGTATTCTAAAACCATGTGTAAAAGCCTTCCACAGAAGCCTGGTAGCGTCTCCACACATTGCATGACAGGAGCAGTAAGAGTGTCATGAACGGGAGGGCAAGGAGGACGCATCACCTCTTGTTTCTTGACCACATCCTCTGTATTTGGCACACCCCTGCAACACTACACTAGTCCCTAAGAGAAGCAGACCAGGAAGAGAAGCAGATGCTGTGGATTAGAGCATCAGAATGATGATGGCAGCAGGCTGGCACCTGTGTTTAGAGCCTACTACCAGTACATTATCCTCAGTGGAGCTTTAAACATATTTCAACTTCACTTTCAGTGAATTGAATTTGATGTTGTTGCACCATTCAACAGTAATGGTTGCTTCTGCTCAAATATATTTTTACAAACAAAATGGTACTGCTTTCTTTTAGGAGTGGAATGGCATCTCTGTAGTTTGTAATACGTAACAGAGATTGCTATTTTTTTTTGTAATCAAATGTTTTCATGGTTTATGTACATATTTTTGAGACTGCATGTTCTGGAGACCTTTAACTTAAGTTTAAGAAATCAACTTGAGGGTCAACCTAACAGTCAATAATGTTTTGAGAAGTTTGAATACACTTAGATGCTAAGTATTGTAATTTTTACCAAGGTTTCATGCTTTCATAGGAAAGTAGCAACTAAGAATGATTTCTTGAATACCAAAAATAACTATGGTGACAGAATTCAGAATCAACAGACATCATGTAAAATTATAGCAAAAGTGCGTTACACATGTTGACTCAATACAGTATGATGGGTAATTGACACCCAAATATGCATCTATCTCTCTAACTCCCTCTCATTCTGAGTCTCCCTCTCTCTTGGACTCTCTCTCTCTTTTTTTTCAGTTTCCCTATTAGGAGTATGTCAGTACTCCTGCTTAAGGCAGCCAGGAAAGTGTGAGTAACTTACTTTTCAGTAAGTTGTACCATATTTATGAAGTGGTTCGATTTTTTAGAAATCTGTGAAATATAACTATATAAATGGAACACTTGCAACATGCACGTGTTTTAATGTATGTCAAATTTGTGCATGTTCCAAAGGATATGATCAGAAAAATGGTTTGGAAATGTGTCAAAGATCCACTCGGATATAACATAGTGGGTATTCACTGACATTTGTTAAAACAATACTTTTATTTTAATTATGGACGTCACATGGGGTCGTAACATGAAGAGCTGCACCGCCTCATCATAGAGTTGGGCACCTCCTTTTTTGTATTTGAGGTGTCTAAAGTTAAATCATACAACTCAGAATTTGTCCTAATTAATCTGTGAATTCAGCACGAAAACAGCTGCTTTCCTCTGTGGTGAACCAGTGCAGCTCTTCCTGATACAGCTCCTGAAAGATTGTCAGTGTTAAATTTATTGCCTACTTTTCTAGCCACAAACAGGCATATTTGATGCAGTGTTGTAAAAATGCACATATTAGGATATGAAGATAGGTTGAAGTCTGTTTGCTTCATGGATATCATTGACGTTCACCTTTTTCTCCTCACAGTCAAAAATCAAGTATCTTTGGCTGGGTAGATGTTATGGACACTTACCTAAACATACGTAAACTGCTTTCAGAAGCTGCCATTGTTTGTGCCACTCGTAGTTACAGCAGTGTACATAACCATACCCCTCTTTTAAGTAATCATTATTTTGCACGGGCTTTTAAGTTGATCCGAAAAACACTGTCTACCTACACTAAGCGAGATAAATCATCCAGACCTCCTTCACACAGTAGCAGGTTACTAAAACTAGGCTTGCCTGCTGCTTTTTTAAATAGGTTTCTCACTTTTCTCTTTAACTGTACAGCAGGTAAGTGTGATAAAACTGACAGAAATGAAGGTTAAAATGTGGTCAAATTGGCCCGATGCCCTAAGGATATGTTCACAATGCAGTTATACCTTTACACACTAAATAGTGTGTGATCTAGACTGTATTTTACAATGCCTTTGTAATAGTCAGTTGCATCTTAAAATGTTTAGTTGCATGAAGTAACATGCTTCCTACTGAATGAATACTAATTAGGCATGGTGCATTCTGTGACGCATGTGACTACCTGTGAATGCAGAAATGGAGGCCTGTACTTCCTTCCCTGCATTCTTATTCCGAGAAGGATAACACCTTTTTTTTAAGCAAGATGATGCTCTTAAAGGGACAGTTTTGCTTTTAAGTTTGAACAAAAAGTGAGAAAAATAGGAGGCGCAGGGAAGCATAAAGTAGTCCAGTGAAAAAACGGCTACGCCCCAAGTCTGGCTGTTATGATTTTTGAAGGGGCAGTTTTCAGTATTCAAACCAGTTACCATCCCTACTTGGGGTTCAGAAATCAGATCAATGATTTGCAACTACAAATGGGGTCACAAACCGTTTAAGTCCATGTGCAAGTCACAAAGTGTACTTTCTCTTATTTGCACTTTGTAAGCGACACCAAAAGGCCTTTTGAGAATCTGAAAGACTTTTCTGATAAGCAAGATTTCCTTGGAACATTGAAAATAGATGTTTTGCGGTTACTAATTCAGTGTTCGAATCGCAGATTTTGTGACTGCGAAACACCTTTGCACATCAGGCCATAGATTCTTTCATGCTAATTTAAAGGTTGACTCCTTGCATAAGAGGCACAGGTTTAAGAGTGACGAAATGGAGCATCAACAAATATGAACACATGAACAAGTTATACAACATTTAGCGCAGATTTCTTTTTAGACAAAACAAAAAACACGCTGTAATAATTCACAAGCTGTTTGTTTCTATTGTACCATTGGAACCAAACCGAAGTAGGCATTCACGTATCTAACAAATATTTAAATCTACACGGTTCTCAGCTCAACGCATGACCTGAATAAAGCGATTTTTTAGCTATTTATTATAAAACGAGAACAACTCCACTGGTTATCATGCCTTGTTAACTCTGTGATATGCTACCACTCCCCTTTGTGCATTTTATTATCGCAAACCCATTTGTGTTCAGCCGCCCAGCCGGGCAGTGACAGTTTACCTCACTCCCCCGGGATCAAACCGGCACGTGCCAAAAACCATCTTGAGGGGATAGCGGAAGCGAGAATTAATCATGAGTGAGCACGACCGAGCACGCTTGCCTGTATCAGTAACACCAAAGGGATGTTATCAGCACACATTGTACACGTGCTACATCTCGAAACCGTGCCCTGAGAATAATTATCGAATTTAAATAGATATATTGGATGCGCGCTCTTAGCTCGGCCTGTTCATTATTACTAGATAGCCTGCTAAGGTTGGCACTGTGGAAAATAGAACATCACGAGCGAAGCATTGCAGGGACATTTCCTCAATTTGATAGTAAACAGGTGTTGCGGATCAGATGTAAAAAAAACGTTATCGAAAAAAGAAAACATAATTTACAAAGCAGTGTGCCTTTTTCATTATTTTTAGCTGCCACCAGATCTACACAATCAGCTGATAAACACAGATTCTATGAGCTACATGCAATAAGGATACCATTTTAAAAAAATACAGTCACGTCACACAGAAACAATATCCAAAGAAAGTGTTTTCTAATCTAATAAAACTAGATAAAGTGTCTACTATGATGGAATGCTAATCATTTACAGTTCATTCTCAATTTAAATACAAGCGTTGGCAATGCCAATAGGTCTGGCTTTAAAGAAATGCTAGGATGTTTTATGGTAATGTGAAGCATTCCTAGTAAACAGCATGGGGATATATTTGCGTGGAAGCAAAGATCTGTAGAGTAGTATTGGTGTAAGTTAAAGGGTCAGGCGACAGTTGCGCTGTCAAGCCAGACCTAAATGACTGCCCTCCTCCCAACTGTGCTGCATCCAGAGAAAAACATCATTCATTATCCAGTCATCTAAAGCACTATAACAACAATATCATGTGTGTGCCATTGAAAGTTCAAGCTCAAACAGTTGAATAAATAAACAAAAAGATCACAGCTCTTTGGAGCACAAGCACTTTTTTGTGGAAGCACACAACTACTGCCCAATCAAAACATGTACACCTGGCTTCCAACATGTGGGCAAAGCCAAAGCCCCTCTATAGTGATGACCACATAATCGTCTGGTGACAGCTGCTCTGTTAAGGGAGACTATACAAATCAAAGCCAATATATCTGGTGTTGGCTGCAGACATATTGGCTTTGCCCATTGCCTTTTCCCAAAACTAAGGTTTCTAGAAAATGTTATTACAACGATATTTAAAGATGGCCGCCCATACAAGCAGAGGCATCCCAGATTGGTTACTTTTAGAAATGGAGATTATCATATTGTAAGGTCTGTTGACCAAGATAATGGAAGAAATAGGCAATTTTGAGTAGGGCACATATTCTGCTCTTGAACTGCTAGACCTAGGAGTTTACTTTCCATTCAGCTTGTGTATGGTAACTTAAAATTCCAGTGTGGACATCAAGGTTATTTTAATCATCGCTAAATATTTTAACTATACATACAATAACAAATGTAGTATATGTTTATGACTTCTGCAAGGCAGGCTATTAGCAAATCGAATAATGGGTGTTAAAGAGAATCATCCTGTGGAAGACCTTGGGTTCACTTAGAAAAAACAACTTTGTGTAATCCAAACTAAATGAAGTGAAATTTGACCGTAATCAATGCTAGTCTGGTACTGTTTATGCCCAGTTTTTTTTTTTTTTTTAACACAATGGAACAGGATTAAATAGTCAACATTTTTTGAAGGTGAAATATGATATAGCAGGAAAATAACTGCTTCATCGTTAGTATGTGGTGCTATTATGAACCCCATCTTTAGTTCATATTTCATAGTCCATAACATTTTAATTCCCTTAAACCAAAACAGTACCCAGATGCCTTCAACAGTGAAGAAACTTCAGCCTCTATGTTAAAAATATATTGAATACAGATGCATGTCAAGTTTCTTTCTGAATGAGCGATCAACTGTCATTTCTCTTCGATTGCAGGAAGCCCGTGGAAATGTTTCACAGTTGTTTATATGTGTTACATTTTGTTCACTGATTCTAAACAAGGGTCCCATAATTAGAACTTTCTTAATATTGTTGCTCAATCAGGCTGGCATTTAACATCAGAAAATTCTAGTTTATCAAGAATTAAACTGTGTGGAGGTGCTTATTAAGAGTATAGCTGCCTCTCTGAGAAACCAATAATCGGGGGAACACCTATGCACCTTCAACATTTGATAGAAATCCAACATTGTGCTCTGCAAATAGATTGTGTAGTTGTTTTTTCTGCCCATGGATTCTGGCAACTGAGGGAAATCCCTGTGAGACCATCAGCTCAACGTTTAAACAAGAGTATAGAATTCACCATGTGAGATCTATTTGGATCTTCTTGACAAGGAGGGAAACTATTTGACATTTATGCAGGACCAGCCTGTTCTTTCCTTGAAGTATTTACATTAAGATAGCACTAACAACCTTTTTGAAAGCATTGCATACGTTAAGCCTCACCATTTTTGGAGGTGTTAACGTTACCGTTGCTGCCAACAAGTATTTCTTGTTCTCCACAGTTCACTTTCTAGGTTGCAATCCTAACGCTGTGTCTCCAAGTTGATTGCACATCCCCAAACCTTCAGGAATGTGGGTTTGCATGCAGTGACTTTGAAAGAAACCTGAAAATTTAACGTCAAGGTGTGATGTAATGTTGACTCCTTTCAGAAACATTGTGGCAATTCAATGTGCCCTGTGTGCACTTGCGATCGGAGAGCACAGAGTTAGGGGCTCCAGTGCATGTTTCTCCTTAACCATTTGACTTGCTGAGCACTTTTATGATGTGGAGTACAAACAAAGAAGGTACTGGTGCGCCACTGAAATTACAGTTGGAAGGTAGTGCCACAATGTTTGGACAGGGGTAAAATTTGGTGCAAAAGTGATCAAAGTATTTTATAAGGCATCTCCATTACACTCTACATTTCTTCCTTTTCTTTTTGGAGCAGTTGATATATGAATCATGTATTTTCAATACATTTTAGTTTCAAAACTTAAATTGTTGCAGGGGACAGATTTGCTCTGTGCATTAGTGTTGTTGTTTATTGGTTGTAATAGTTACTCTCAAACTTGGAATAGCGACGAAAACAAGCTACCCTTGCCAATGGTATGAGCATTAAAAAAAAGCCACAGTATCAGCCCCCTTCAACTTAATCATGAGCGCCTGTGGCAGCGCAATTGAATTAAGAATAGTTTGTGTTCTTCATGACTAAATGGTACCTGCCTAATCCTTTTTACTTGAGCTGCATGAGGTTAACTGTTAAGCTGATTACATAGTAACTTTTACTCTGGAAACTCTGGTCAGGTTCAGTGGCATAAAAAAACTTGAGGGGGGCCCCCTTGTCCCAGGACTGTCAGGGGTCTGCCTCTCTTGCATAGTGCCCTGGAGCTCGGGGGTACCCCTCCCCCCCACACCACAGGTGCCTTTATTACACCACTGGTTAGGTTACCAGATGCTGCACGAAATATGAGATTTGGCAGTATGTGGTGTGTTGTGTATGGCATAGTGTGAGTGGCCGACATCCAGTCAGAAACATGGGTTCACTTGAATTAGATAGTATGCAATCTAGCAAATGCTACTGCTTTAGTGGCGGTTGTGTAGACAAATGTATGGTACAGCTATTCAAAAAAGTTTTTTTCAAAAGAGTGATAAGCTGAATAGCATCTGAGATTGAGCAGTTGTGAAATATATGACATAGTGGGTATTATTCCTACTGAACACCAGTCGCTGCTCCCGGGGATTACAAGGGGCGGTGCGGCGCGGCTAGGGGCGGACTGTGGGGGACATTAATAAAAAAAACAAAAAAACTCATGCCGCCACTCCTCCATTCTCTTAGCAGGCACAGGCTCCCAGCCTGCTCTGGGGCCAATCCTGACGCTGCTCGGAGCAGCATTGGGATTGGCTGGGAACGTCCTTTCAGGATGCTCCCAGGCAGACTGGGAGCATGTGCCTGCTCTCTCCTGCCAAGCAACACATTGCCAGGCTGGAGAGAGTACAGTGCGCATGTGTGTTTGGCCAGCCCAAGACGGCAGCCAAACACACATGTGCACTGAGGGGAGTGCACATTGCACTCCACTCATCCCCGACATCCCACGTGGACCTGCCCCTTTCACAATTAAAGGACAATAAACAGTTTATTATCCTTTTTGTTGTAAAAGGTTTGCAGCAGCTGCTGCTGGCAGGGGGGGTTGACACTCCTCTGCCATAGTGGAGGAGCCACCGCTGCTGAACACTTATTTTCTAATTTTGGAGCAACGGAAGACGTGTATTTTACCGTCTCTTATGCAACATTATGCGATTCGCCATTCCAATCACTTTGACCATGTAAAGTGCTTGGGTACCTTTTGGCTACGTTTGTGCTATAGCAATACTACATACATACATATACAGCAAAATAGCTATGCTGTGGCCGATTCAAATAATTAATGAGTTTCTAGTGTGAAAACTGTAGTGACTTGTTTTCTGCATATGCCACTTCATTTACAATAAATCAGAGCTTTATGGGGCACGACCTCTACATAAAGGATTCACACATAGTCTACGTGTAAAATAAGAAATACAGTTGAATGAACACATCAGATAACATAAAGTTAGATTAGTTGCACCAACATAAGAGTACATAACAAAAAGAATGCCTTTACTAAACAGACAGTCAGTTAACATAGGCTTAAAATTATAATTGCAATATAACAGCAATAGTGCATAAAACGACACATCAATGGATTGAAAACACTGAAGAGGGTAGTTGGATTAAAATTAATTCAATAGTTTCATGATAACTTCACTGTAACGTGCAGCAGACAATAAAATCTTCACATGAAAATAGTTTGACTCTCCCAAATATTTTACTTGTCACACCACTCCAAGATTTTTCAGTCCAAACTAAGCTCTCACAATTCAAGAAATTCAACAAGTAGTAATACAAAGGAAACCATTGCAAAGTCATTACATATTTTATAATGTGTGTTTCACAAGTTAGGTAGTTGATTACATGGCTTGAAAGCTCGGACAGGCATGTTCAGTGAGATGACTCGTGGTAGCAGCTCTGAATCAGTCCAGGGAGAGAGGTTGAATCAGATGCTCTCACCTCACCAAGGGCTTTACATGAGAGTGGAGGACACCGATATTTTACTCTTCCCTTAAGGCCGAAGTATTGTTCACTTTATTCCTTATAGCTCTCACGACAAAGATCGAAAGAAGATGAAGCACGTTGGGTGATTTCATGGACCATCATTTAGAGATGGTCAGAAGGGCACAGAAGTTGTGTTTAAATGTGTGGTAGTGGTTTACAGCACATTTAACAATGCTGTCGGATTTGAAGTAACATTGTATTACAATTTTCAATAATGCGGCATTATGGCGAGAACACCACACAGATATATCATAAATGGCCTGAATGTTTAACGTTGCCTAATGAAGGCTGCAAACCCTCCCAGAACAGCAGAAATAGCCAAGGAGAAAGATATATCCAAAGGCACTTAACCCATAAGATGAGGTGGAAGAGAGTGCCCATGTTGTTTTCTTTCAGGTTGTGGTGACATGCCAAAAGATTGTTCCACTGGAAACAGACAAAGTAAAAGACGGACAAGCACTCCATAATACCTCTAGACCAGGGGTTCCCAACCCTTGGTCCGGGGACCACTGGGGGTCTGCAAAGCCTCCCCAGGGGGTCTGCTACTGCTTACAAAATTAAATAATATTAGGTCTCCAGCTTTCTGTAATGACTCAGTGGGGGGTCGCCAGAATCCAATAAAAATTCAGTGGGGGTCACTGGGCTCAGTAATGATAAAGTGGGGGTCCACAGAAGTCAAAAGGTTGGGAACCACTGCTCCAAACACAAAACATGTTGACTGAATTTCTATTCTTTTCTGTAAAACTGTCAACTTTAACGTTTAATGTATAACATAGTCATATTATGTCATTTTTATTTGCAGCACTATACAAAGGAGTCCAAGATTATATCTCTATGACATATATTTATTGGAGTGAGCTGCAAGATAAGCGTAATTATGTATCTGTTCTGGTGATCGGGACCTATAGGACCTTATGATGCCAGATCAGAAACAATAAACAAGCCCCATGTGTTTCTCACACTTACACCTGGGGACCAGTCACAAATGATCTAGAAAAAAATCCCAGAATTTTTTATGAGGGGAGCAACAAAAATAAAACTAAGAATAAAAACAAACCCCACAGTATCTCAGTACATGAAGCTCACATTAATTACAGAGTAACTGTAAAATCTGACTAGCAAAATGGGGTAACTGGATTAGGTAGAAGATAAACCTAACCAGTAAAACTGTGGAATCCACGAAAAGTTGCTAGTATCCAAGCTAAATTTGAGATACAGTTAAGTAGTGAGAGGAGCTTTGATACTAAAAGAGACCAGCATTGGCAGTGCCTTTAGGTTTAGCTTATGAATAAAGTTGTTGTTTGTGTCATTGATGGGTAGAGGCACTTTATAAGTCATCATACATGTATGCTGTCACTTCTCTTTTCACTGACTAATTTTTTTACCCTCAGATTCAACAGTTATAGAAATACACACACACAAACTCAACAACATATGCACAATAAATTAAAAGAAAGAATACTCATAGAAAAAATAAATCATGCTGGCATCTAAACATTGTAGGCATATGTTTGCAATAACAAAACCAAATATGGATGCAGGTGTCTGTCTTTGCAGTGGTATTGTAAAGAATCTATAATTGTTTAAAAGTTCCAGCATGGCTGCCACATTTAAAAATGTGCTGGCCATCTTGGAATGGTAAAACAGCGAAACAGTATGGCAACATAATGGCCTTCTGGTTTAAAGGAAATGGCCACATGGGATGGGATGCGGTGCACTGCAGATGAAATGACAGCAATTAAACAAACAGTTAGCACATCCTGCAGACCTGTAGTATCCTCTTAAGAAACATTATGATAAATGGAAGAGAATCAAAGAAGTGAAAGAGGAACTGTAAAATGAGAAATCTGAAAAGTAAAAGACTGGCCAACCAACACTGACACTGACCCACATTCATTTTCAGGTAGATGTATACATTTGATTAGAAATCCAGTCATTCACAGGACAAGAGACTTAATGGCTGATGTGTACTGAACCATTGTCCCATGAAGGATAGTATCATGAATAGAAGCAGAGTGTAAATGACACTCAGACAGACCAATGGCAGAAGAGAGTTGATCCAAGATTCTGGCAGATAGCTAAGAAGTGACTCTAACAAGAGTTATTACAGTGCAGAACTACCCCTGGGGTTTGTCAACCAACACCAAAATCCTTTCCTACAAAGGTAATTTGTAACATTTAAAGTAACAAAGTACTTATCTACTGGCTTTAATACAGAGAAATAACAATCCAACTGCGTATGCTTCTGGGCATTAAGATATGCTTTACACAATCAATATGTTGGTACCATGATCATTGCTTTTTGTTATAAACATATCAGAACTATGGCATCAGAATTATTTTTCATACTTAAACAATCATGCCTCTCGCTGTTATCATTGGCATGTCACCATACCCAACTGATGCCTCTTAAGATCAGCCTAAGCTTATCAACAAGGCAAACCGTCGAGCATAAACTTATAACATTAGAAAAGTTTACAAAATTACTGTTGGAAGAGCAAAATTATATTTCTCGTAAGAGGGCCTAAAAAGGATTGACAGTGCAAATCTTCTATAATCAGGGTTTGTCAGAGGAAGTAACCCGCACCAGAACCCTTACTTTCCTACAGCAGTCTGTGAGATTCCACCAAACAAAATCCCTATTTGTCGACTTTAATACAGAGGATTTACAATCAACTTTAGATGCCCATTTGCTTTGCCATATGCTTTTCACAATCAATGTGGTAGGCCTAATGCCTTGATCATACTTTGCATTATGAACAGGAAGACAATGGTTATCATTGATTTCTCACACATACCCAATTTACACTTACTGTGTTGGTAATAAGCCTCCCGACAAGGTAACCCATTTGTAAACTGTGATAAAATTACAAATATATACAATTATACAGCTGTCAGAACAATTCAAAACCCAAAACAATTTTAACATCCCCTCTAATAGAGCCTATTTCGAATTCACATAGTGCAATTAGGGCATCCACATTGCTTGTTCAGGTGGGCCAACACCAAAACTCTTGCCTGCTACACTAATCCGCAGGATTCCATGAGATAAAATACCAGCCTTTAGGCTTTATCGCAGTGTAAAAACAATCCACCCTTAAAAGCTGTTTGCCTATAGCCATTTAAGTGCTAAGGATGAGATGATCTTGTCCATCGCTCAGCCAGCCCCAATGGTGCTGAAGAAAAGACGATCTTGTTTTTAAAACTCATGGGGTTAACATGTGCTCGTCACAATAAGTAAGTAAGGCCTATTTGCTTGTCATAACGTTTCATTACATACAGATCACATCTGGAGATTATGGCATAACTTTTCCCAGTGAGCCAATAAAGCCTCCAGTCTTTACCAATAGTTTGACTGTATACACAGCACAGGTCGACTGAAGTGTGCATAAACTGGCAAACTCAGACGTACATTTAAAACTTTTCAACACCAAAATTCTTGTCTACTACAGTAATCTGAGAGATTCCATGTAACAAAAAATGTATGTGTAGTCTTTAATTCAGAGTAGTAACTATCCACCTTTAAATGCCTATTGACTCCAGCTTTTCACTATCAATATATTAATAAAAGTTAATGCCTTTATTGTAACTTTTCATAATAAACAATCAAGCATATAGCATTTATCATGCCCTTGCTACCATAATAAACTCAAGCTTACTGTACTGAGCATATATTTTCCACAAGGAAACCATCAGGAATACCGTCTTAAAAGTACAAATATTTTAAAAAGTGGCAAAACAAACCACTACCTCCCATAAGAGAGCCTAACAAGGAATATTGTAGTACATATCTTGTATGCCCACAGTTTGTTTGGGTGGATCATAAACACCAAAACCCTTGCATTCTATAGTAATCTATGAGATTCTCTGTAACAAAATACCAATATGTAGCATTTAATATTAAGTAATAACAATCCACAGTTAACTACCTATAGCCCTTAGCATATACCTTTCAAAATAAATATATGTCAGGCCTTGTGCATTTATCAAGCATTTCATAATAATGATAATAAAGAGATCAGACCTAAAGCCATGGCCATTGGCTTGCCACCATAACTTTTATCTAGTATAAACTTTGCCACAAGCCAAAAGTGTGAGAAAAACAGCTTTTTAATGGAATCACACAAATGCAGCCCAATCAAATCCTGCACGCAAGGGGAACTATAGTGAGAGGAGATTGAGCCCTGTGTCAGTTGTTCTATGGAAACTCTTTTTTGATGATCACAAAGTCACATGACAATAGCAATGTCGAGTTAGACCGAAAATACTATGTAGATTAGTGTTGGTCTGGGCATTCCATACTATCAATCACAAAACTGCACTTTGAAGTCCTAAAGTTAAAGTTGGAAAAGGGTGGTACTGGGACTGCAATGGATTCCTCATGACTGCCCTCCAACCACCTGTGCTGCCACCAGAGAACAACAAACACTGTGAATTATATTGCCAACTAAAACACTTTAACAGCATTACAGTGCCAACTGTGTGCCCCTGAAAGTTTGAGCTCAGGCATACTGATGGCTCAGGCAGCTAAACAAACTAATAATCACAGCTGAGTGGACGGGAAACGTTTTCTGTGGACGCATGCGACTTCTGTCCAATCAAAACATACTCCTGGCTACCAACATGCATACGGAACCAAAGCCCTTCTCTATAGTACACCCAAAAGCTTTTTTTTAGGTTGATCACTGTACATCTGGCAACAGCTGCACTATCAAGCCAGACCTAAAAACGTGAAGAAGGCTAACGGTCTGGAAAACCCACACCAAATTTTACGATGTAGCAATTTTGATATTAACTGGGACTTTGTGTTTGTTCTTACCTACATATATCCAAGTCCTGGGAGTGTGACCTGTGCCATTAACATAAGGAATGACCTGAAACATAGCTGTATTCAGGAAGAAACTACATTGAGACGTCTACAGAATACAACTAGCCCTATAAGTTGGTATTTCCATAACTCGTATGCCTTTGGTAACTGCTCTAGTCTGTCATGAATCATCATCAGCTGTGGTTTTAGCACAATATTTAAAATTGATAATCATAAAATATATATCTGTGCTCAAAGCTAGAGGTCGAACTGACAATTAGCTGCAAGACCCTTATTGATGTATTACAATCACAGTTACCTAAAAAGCAAAAAAGCAACAGATCCAGTTGTGAAGCTTTCTTGCCCTCAGTGACATCATGATATTGCTATTCAATAACCTATTTCTGAGTCTGGATCAAAACTTCAAAGGGACCCAACAACCAATAATGCCGTAGGTCGTGCGCAGTAAGTCTCCCAAACATGACTATTCCAGTATTCATCTGTCAAGCAATCATAGGCATTAGACACATTGGAAAGTCAAAACACCCCAGCAACAGTAGCAGGGCATACATAAATGTCCCTAATTAATGATACAAGAATAATTCTGAACGTGAATGCGTACAAAGTTAAGAGCTGGGAATGTTGGGTGGCACCATGCAAACAAACACTTCCCTGGCTTAGGGACAAGATATGCCCAGGAAAAGTATGTGAATTAGAAGAGTTCAGAAAGCCTATACCTTTGAGACGTTTTAGAAAAATGGTCTACCCACTAAATGCAGAGCAGTACGTTTATCAGAAATACTAAACAAAGTTAAGAACTTGGCAAAGGGAACCCATCCCTTGAGCAGGTTGTTGATTAATCCCCTAGACCTCTCCTTTGCTCTCAGAGTTTTGTCTGAGAGCAAAAAAAGTCTTACCCTCTTTCTTCTCTCAGTTGAGCATCTTTGCATAGGTGAGGTAGCATCAACTGTAATGTAATATCTGTCATTTTATTTGTAATCTTTCTTTTGTTTGTATATTATTGTGCATATTTGATTAATTATACCTTACTTCAATCAATCAATACATAAATGTTTCTTTCGGTTAAAATATAACCATGAATTCATAAATATATAACTTGATAAAAACGTTTTCCTTAACATGTAATACAGCAGATAAAACATCGTAAGGTTATCAAATTGATTAACTAGAAATATTTGCCCTGAATATTATATAATCACACAATGTTACAGTCCGCTGGCCCAGAGGAAATGTCATAATAGGGAGACAGAAATACCGCCGGCAATGGCAGTATTCTGTCTCCCGCGGCCTCGGTGCATTATGGTATCATGATTCAGCAGTGGCCGGATACCACAAACAGAGTTCTTTAAAAGATGATGTGACAAGGTAATGGTATCTTCCAAATAACCCAGCCGTAGTTCTTCAAGGCATGAGAAAAGGAAGTACTTTGTAGGAAGCCCAGAAGTAGTCTTAAGAACCCGTTTTCCTACACCTAAAGACTGTTAGCATTGGTAAAACCCCGAACACAGGCACAATAGCAAAAGACAAACACACTTACTTCTATAGCTGTCCAAACTGTTTCAGTGACTTGTTAACCTACCTAGCTGAAAAGTAAAAAAAAAAAAAAAAGCTCCAAATCATTCTATGCATGTAAACTATCCTGCGTGCAATAAATGTGACCGCGAAAAGAAACGTTTTTTTTTTTTTTTTTTTTTTTAAATACTCTAATCTTTGAGACCTACCATAGACTGTGAATGTGGTTAGTATAATGTCTTCTGCACACACTGTGCTTTTCCGGGTTTCTAATACCACAAAAAAATTTAATTGAGGGCCTTCATTCGTACGGATGTAATATTTGATGTTTAGTGATTTGAAACCAATATAGGAGACATATCAGACAAATGCAGTCTGGTTTGAACACAGCCCCACTTTTCACCTTCCTAGGAGTGTTCTAGTGCACCAGTTTTTCAGTCATAGTTGCTTCGCAAATGGTGCCAGAATCAGCTTTGAGCTCCACTCAATTTAAAATAGTGTCCGATTTCTCACCAAGTGTAAGCAGTTTGGTACCTACACTTAATGATAAATCGATTATAGTGTGGCCAAGATCATTTTAAATATGCAGAATCCGGTACAGCACTAATTTTTGGACCGAATGAAGACTATTTGTGTGATGTGATCAGAGGTTGGACAACAGCTTCCAATTACAGAATAAATCTTGTGGTTGCTGTTAAATGTGCTGTGATTTATGGCAGCTTAATGTTGCACATATGTTCCCTGACAGTCTCATGGGATTACTATGCAAATGAGGTGGGATCTTTTGAATAGCAATCCAGCAAGATAGGGTAAATTACAGATTTTGTATTTCCAAACAAGGGGAAAATAATATAAATGTTGCTATAACGAATACCTACATTACAATATTCACTAAATACACTGTTAATAGAATACATTCAGATTGTTAATACTGCTTCTGGGTTGGTTCGGTTTCCTAGCCATAACAGCACAGTACTTTAGTGGAACTGGATTCAAAATTCTTTGAGCAGATCAATCTCTTCCAAACATATTCTAATACCCTTTGGAAAAAGTGGAACAATAGCATTACTGACCATTCCAAGCAGACATCAGGTGTTATGCGCCGTATTGTCTTTTAAGGACATTCATTTCATAAGTCTATCGCAGTGAAAGTGCCCTCTCCCAGATCGTATAAATCATCACCATCTATTATGTGCTTGGCCCAAACCCTTGACTGGATGGTTACAGTTATGTGGCAATGAGAGTAATGTAGAAATATATGAGGACAACATTAAAGGTGCTGTATACTTGTCTGAGCAAAGCCATTTGATGGAATAGCTCGGCTCATGCATAGTAAATGCAGTGACTATTAAAATGATAAGGAAAAACATACCTGTTTAATTTTTAGAGTCCAATCTAAAACAACCCGTTCCACTCCAAACTAAAACAATCTTCCCTACTCCAATCTGTCCAACTTCAATCCAAAACAATTTGCACTACCCCAATCTGTCCCACTCAAATCCAAAACAATCTGCCCCACTCCAATCCACCCAACCCACCCTAATTTTACCCACCCCAATCCATACCACACCACTTTAATCCACCCCATTTCAGTCCACCCCACACCAATCAAATCCACCCCACTCCAATCCATTCCACTCCAATCTGCCCCACTCCACTTCAGTCTGCTCCATTCCACTCCAATCCAACCCACCCCACTCTAATCTACTCCAATCCACCCACCCTAATTCACTCCACTCAACTCCAATCCAATTTATCCAGCCCACCCCACATCCCACTCTAATCCACCCCACTCTAATCCAATCAATCCAATTCACCCCAATCTAATCCCACTCCACCCTACTCCAGTTTTCTAATCCAACCCAGACCATGTAATCCACCCCATTCCACTCCACCCAATTCCAATTCACCCCACTCCAAATCACCTCACCCCAATCCAATCAACCCGACCCCAATCCAATCTAAACAACCCCACTCCAATCTACCCCAAACCAATCCACCTCACCCCATTTTAATCTACCCCACTCCAATCCACCCCATTCAGTCCATCCAATCCACCAATCCACCTACTATGCCCAATCGACCCCAATCTATTCCAATCCACCAGACAACCTTAATCCACGCTACCCCACTAAACCCTATTTCATCCCATTCCACTCCATGATACTCTCTGCCACTGAACCACTAAACTCTACTCAACTCAACACCACCCTACACCCTATACTCCACCCTACAACACTCCACTCCAATAAATCCACTCTACAACACTACACCCCCACTACACTTTATGATACTCGTCACTAAGGTTTAGCATGCTGAACAGCAGCCACACAGGTGTACAACATGGCAAAAACACATTGCCAAGCCAATAGCTCTGGTATAGGTGAGAACTACTGGCTTTTCCAGTGTTTGTTTTTACAGCTGTGAATACTAGGCATCAAACTGGTGATGACCTATAGCATGATTGACATATGCTGAAGGCAGCTACAATCATGTAGCAACGGAGAAGTATTGTACGGCCCAAGTTTAAGTAATGTCACTAGATAAAGTCAAATTATACGAAATAGTCATTTTAAGACACAATACTATTCTCTAGATGACAAATTCCCTTTTGATAATACTACAGTGTAACACCTGAACACAAGCTAGGAATAACTAAAAGGTGATCAGTTTACCTCTGTAATAGGAACGTCACAATAAGGCACCACATGTGGTGCCTTTTTTTAACTGTTGATCGGTCTAACATCTACATATTTCGAACTGATAAAGAAAATGTGTTTTTGTTTAAATCTACAAATACTGTAGCAGATGGTGGATGTTGTGGCAAGAGCAAGAAGTCCACACTGGCCCCTACATTGCATAATTCCAGAGGCCTTGCATTTGGTGTAATCTAATACCTCTAGGAGTTTCCCATGTTTTCTTCCAGATTTCATGGTATCATAATGATCCAATTACTCCACTTCCGGCCTTACTTTTCATCCCAGGGTTAGGTCTCATGGTGCTTGACCCCCCTCCGCTGGCAAGAGATTTATCAGCATTATCCATTTCCACTTGAATGTATTCTGATGAGGAGCCTGCGGGAGAGCACCTGCTCCCGCCCCCCACACACACCTTTCCTTTCAAATGTTCCCAGTCGGAGCACCCTGTGTATTTTCCTTTCCCTCCTCGTTCCCCTTGCCCACACAAATATTCCAAAATTCAGCTTGTTCGCAGTTGTATTTTCATGTTATTCAGGACATAGGTTAATATCAACTGACAGCTGGACAGTCAGAACCAGTGAGTGGATCCTACTTATGTAACCCAAAGTCCCCATGTAAAGAGCTCCCATATTAAAGAATCCTCAGCATTTCTTGGGAGCTGATACCTGTGAAAAATAGGCCACAATAATGTTTAGGTGCCTTGTTATAAAAAAAATGGGGGGCTTTTTTTGAAGTGTATTTCATTCATTGTTTGCTCCTTTATCAGACTTTAAAAGATCCAAATATTTCCAGAAATACAGTTCCAACAGGTGTTTAAAAATTAGAATTATCAGAACACCAAACCGGATTTAAATTTAAAAATAATTTGTTCTTAATAAATACAGGCATAAATAATCAAAAGCATTGTGCTCTATTTCTGGAGGAACATTAAGAATGAATGAAAATATTTGAAATGTGTAACATCTTTCAACGCACAGAATCAGAGGACATTTTGCAATGCATCCCTGATGGAAGTGCTCTATACAAATGCAAAACAGCAATACAACATCATGCAATGAAGTCACAAGGAGTGAGACGTAAAGGTCTTCAAATATAAAGGCTTTGCAAGGCTGCCTTATATGAAGATGGATGTTTTTAATGTTACTACTCGTGGTTTCGACATAGTAGTGGGACTAGTGTTGCCACTTCACCTCTCCCCTTATGTGTGGGAGGCCTCAGCTTCATATATAATTTATCACCCCCAAAATTATAACTATTCCACAAAAATCTCCTCAATTTAAATTTGATTATGAATAGGTGATGTGATCTGCCCATTTCAGAGTCATGTGGCTACCGTGCTATGTTCCCTGCTGCACTGGTGGCTTTTGGCTCTCAGTCTGGCTTGCTTTTTCTTGATTTCATTTGTCAAGACCTAAGCCCCTGATAGTCTAATAAGGCGACTATCAAGGCATACGTAATAATAAACCATATCCTAACAGGCGTGCATTTTCACTACTAGAGGTATCTAGGCGGCATGGAAAGATAACACACCTCCATAAAAGAAACTGAGCTTCGCTCCCTGCTACATCAAGGTGACTTAAACATCTGCTATCTGCTGAATGCACTTTGAATTCCAAGGCAAGGCTTCAGTAACCAGAGATTACCTATTTTTTAAATAGAAATGCTTCCTTCTTTTTTGAGCAAACCTAATTTTATTATTTTTTTGTTTGAATTGTCCTTAAATGTTTACATTTCTTCGGCATTCCGATCCTAAAATATGGTTTTGTTTTTAAGTGCTCAAGGAAATTGCATGTTTAATTCACACCCACAACCCTGATGATTGATTTAGTTGTGCTTGGGGTGTTTATTTTGCACAAGTGGTTAAAGCAATTTGAAGAGGGCAGACCTCATGTTAAACATTTAATGTACCATGTTTGTGATTAATATCGTGAAGCATAAATGGATTAGCTAAATTCTTATAAATAGGTTTCTGAATTTAAGTTTAATTAGGCACTACACTTAGTTGCTTCAACTGCAATATTCCTGATAACCTGGGAAAGAACTCATGATATAAAGTTAATTTATCGAATGTTTGCATGTATTTTTCTTTGCATGCTTCTTACTAGTTTTTTTCCAGATGAACAAACTGTTTTGCTGCTGTATCATTCCAAGCAGCTAGTCTCTATTTTTGGCCTGTCATGCTGTAATTTTATGGACAAACCACAGAGTGTACACAGACTTAAAGGCAGTACAGCCCCATCTTTGGAAAGGAGACAACAGGTGGTCCCAAAGACTAATGGGCCTTGCAGGTGTGTAAACATTGTGTCCGTTCCAGGGGTGTTGCCTCCTACTAAATACAACCCACCACCAAGATGAATGATTTTCCAAATAAAAGTTATAAGCATAAAGACAGCAGCACCATAACAATATTCAAGTTTGTATTATTCTACCATTCTGTTCCTGTCTAAATGGGTGGATGTGGTAAACGCCTTAGCACTGAAAATGGATAAAAAGTATGAAATAATGAGCACATTTTATTTCATTTTGTACTGTTTTTTATGCAAATGTTCCTGTGTTCAGTAGAAATATATGTGCTGTACCTGACATTCCACAAGCTAATACTGTACGACTATTAATAAAGAAAGCGCAAAGTAACACGGTTTTATTTTATCCTAGAAACAGAACAAATAGTAGGCATCTTATTAAATTTGAGAAAGTGTATATATTTCACGATTAAAGCACATGTTAGAGTCAATTGAGTGACTAATTTCATCAGTTATAAAATACATTGTTTTTACAAGGCAGCATTCCACTTTATTCCCCTTTTTATTTTTATGATCAAGTTTGCTTTTCTGTCTTAAACACATCTCTAGGTTTGATTGCCTTCCAGTAAATATGTAAGGTGTGGCACAACAGCAAGCATTTGAAAACCAGTTTCTCGAAAATCACTGGTGAATAAAAAGATCTCAGCTCTCTAGAGAAATTCTTGCTTGTCAGAAAGCGCCGTCTTCTGGCGCAGTAATTCATGTCAAACAGCCATAAACATATCAAGAAATTAAAATGCGTTGCATAAAAAATACAGGACAAAAACCGGGGGTGGTTCGGTAAAACATAATATGGGCCAAAGAAAATATATGCACAATTATGTGTCACTTAAGTTTTTGTTTTCCATTTGGCATCTATGCCAGTGAGAATCACCCCTGTGTTGACCAGTCCTTTACTTTATTAGACTTGTGTTGATTCCAAAGGTGTCAGCATGACAATGGCTATTAACACTCGTTTTGGGAATGCAACTGAGTTTTAAATGCATGCACAATGCGCGTGGGTGTGTTTCGCCGCCGCGCTTTTATAAACAGAGACACAGGCACACTTTTGGCAGCACCAGGAGTCAAAAACAGATAACATGTATGTCAATCCTAAGCAAGAATTTGTCAACATTTACATTATGTGTGTAGTCAGATATTACACATTAGTGTCATTTATTAATGGACACATATCCTCAACAGTTTGGCTCTATACACGCGTATTTAAACAACATTTCAGAGATCAGATAATTGCCCATACAAAAAACAACAAACTAGACCACAGACAGTAAACAGCATAGCACAACAAAAAACAAACTGCACCAGATCCAAAATTCAGAGGTGAAGCACCTAAACGTACATAATCTTCATAAACATGTGCAATATTGCGAAGAATGGCACGTATATATATACCCTGCTCTCTGTGGTTATTCATGCTAATAAATGTATTTCCTGTTAAGTTTCCCTGGTTGGCAGACGCTAGCCGCCTACCCGTGCCTAAATTGTTTGCTTCTACTATGTCTGGGTACCGAATACTTGCGCCTAAAAATATGTGGCACCGGATTTGCTACCCTCCCTCGCGCGCCGACCTGCGCATACTCACAGCACACACCTGAGGTGAGCAGAGTTCCAATGATGCTCAAAATGACGCGCTGTCTTTTCTATACTACATTTTAAGCAGAGTTGCGGTCTATTTGTTTACAGAGGCTACAAAACAACGGAAAATAATTCCCAAGTCACAACAGAAAATCTTGTCTAGAAGAAAAAAATCAGTAGACTAATATTTAAAATGTAAGATGACCAGTTCGGCTTAAATACCCGGCCCTGCCGTGGTTGAGTAAACCTTTCTGGCACTCTTCGGCCCAGGGGAATTCGGTTCGCATTGATTTCCTTCATTTAGTGTTTGTAAACCGTAGCAGCCGGCCTGTAATCGCACACTGGCGAATAGGGGTGGATGCAAAATAAAAGAAAACACACACACACTTAGATAAGAAAACAAAAATGTCCCCGAATTTGAGTCGTGGGGGAAAAGGCCGCGAGGAATTGTGCAATTGAACCTCCTAGTAGCACTACTGCAAACGCCGCCTATTTGTGGTTGGATATACCCTGAAGTGTCTGCGTTCTGCTGGAAGCATGTGCTAATAGCGGTAAGAGGGGCTCCGGGGACACGGTGCCACTTATTGAGGCGACCCGCATCACACAGGGAATTAGGACAAAGGGAGAAGGGCGCGTGTGCATGACGTAAAGGGTAATATTAATGTGCGGCTTTAGGAAAAGAAGCCAAGAACAAGCCCGCTTGCCCCCGTGCACGTCTTTAATGAAAGGAATCTGTATTGTTTACGGCATTTCAATGGCATGCGGTCGGGATACAGGTATTGAAGAGTGAACTGCCGTAAACACATGGAGACAGGAACGTCTACTTTATAAGATCAGCCAGTGTGAATGCATCGTAACAAATAAAGAATATTAGTGGGCGAGTTTAGAAGCAATCTGATAGCATGCGGAATGCTGGTTCTGCTGTAATAAGGGCACCCTTAAAAAAATATTTCTCCACGGCATGAGATTTGGTTATTTGCTGCTAAGCAACAGATAACTTTGTTTGTGACACACTACAGCAAGGGCCTGATATTGTTCTGCAAACATCTCGTTCGAGCGTACCTTTCACATCGCGAAGATGTGGAAATCTCTCACTGGCCACATTACCCCAGAGATCATCGCCACGACATGGGGACCCCGAGGGAGGACGAAGGAGGCACTCCTCGCGCGAACCTCGGCATCATTTTTAGATTTCAGCAAAGTGGGTGATTGAATAGGGCACAGATGGGCCCACCTCCAAAAACCGCAATATATTCCAGTAACATAACAGGGCCACGAATGCACCCGGCGTGCTCTAGTAGCACGTGTTGAGTGAGGCCTTTGGCAGCCCGCCACAATGTCACTACATACATGGGCGGCTATTATTATTTAGAGATAAAAGCGAACACTAATTCAAGGACAGATTTAACTTTAGCTTGAACTGGAAGAAGTGTCATTATTTGCATTATGTTTACGTCACGAACCGCTCCTGTTCTCCTGGCGACGACCCTTCATCAGGTGAATAAATAAATCCCGCGAGATATTGGCGTGTTAGTTGCTTCAAACCGAGGGCGCACATGGTGCTCATAGGGTGGGGTGTGTTGGCAGTGTTTGTGTCTGAGAGCCTGTGCTTGGTATCTATGTGCTTCCGAGACAAACAGTGTCTTGCCGTGAACATGCATCAGAGAGTGAAGACAGAACCGCTATATTTGAGCAGCACTCGGGCACCACAGATTGCAGACTGCATTGTCTTTTCTGCCTTTAACCATGTCTGCTGCACTGATACGGGCACGCGTAGCGAGCTTTCTCTGGAGCCCTGAGAGGGCTGCCTTCCGCTCTGTTTGCTATATAAAGTGCCTCTAAGTGACTCACCCACTTATGGTTCCCTGGCAGCTGTAACCCAGATTGGCGAGCAGCGCGTCATTAAAGAAAAAAAAAAGCACAAAGGTCATTATTTGGGGTTATTCCTCAACTTTGCTGACGGCCCCTAGTGCTGCCACCGTGTTTGCGAAGCAGTGGCAACTGTCTCGCAGGTGTTAGACCATGTCAGCAGCAACGAGCGTGTAACAACGCCCCCTGTGATGCTCACGCGTTGCCCTCCCTCAACCCTACACCGAGGCGCATATGGTCACATACGTGTATAAAGTGGGTGTGAGCCCAGCTTGTGTTGCACCCCTTGTGTACTCTCAACGTTCACCACGCGAGCACACCGGAGACCAGGGCCCGTATTCCAGGGTTTCCCTTCAAACGGAACAATAGCTGTCAAAACACACACACGGAGCCCTGGAGGCGATCCAATTAGGAGGCAGTGAAAGAGAAACACAACAGCCGAGGCACCGCCCCGCTGCTTTTTTCCGATTCTTCTCCTGATCAATCATATCCTGGCAGCAGGCATGGGAAAGGGCACAGGGGTACAAGGTTTGAGCTAACCCGCACCGATGCCACCCACCCTTGGCAGCCCCCATGTGATGGAAATAGCCTTTCTGCACAGGAGGGGCGCGAGGAAACTTTACTCCAAGCAGCTCGGAACAGCTGAGGTATATTTAGAGCCTTTGAGTTGTTTCCCAGCACGCAGCGCTCCTGACTGAAAAAGTAGCAGGCTGCTATGTGCGCCCTACATCCATTTTGCAGATTAGCTCTACGACACAAAGCAAAGGGAAATCCAACAATTTGAGGCGAGCGCGATAGGCACCATGCAGCCCCTCCCTGCCTGCGTCTGAGCCGCAAGCTGAAAACCCCAGCAACCTGTGCGTCTCTTTCATACGGGGAGCCAGGGCTCGTCCCCCCACGGCCGCCCACTCCAAACATTATGCCCGGCTGAAGCGCGGGCAGGACTGGAAACGCGCAGGCCACTTACGTTGTAGGTGAGGGGAAAGACTCGTCCGCTGAAGATCTGCTGATCAGGGATTGGAAAAGTGTGAGACTCAAGACTAGCACGCAGCCAGCAGCCATCTTCGCGTTCAGGAAGCCCCCAGATCTGCGATCCGAACTGATAAGAGGTGAAGTGGAGCGGCGAGGAGCGGGCTGGGCAGGGCGCAGTCACCGCTCAGCCCGAGGTGGGTGGATGGCCGGGCAGAAAGAGATACACTCGCGCACACGCTCTCGTCTACTCCGGCAGGCTGATCTGATCAGCAGCTGCCATCAGGGCTATTTCTGTAACAGATCTCAGCTCCCTCCTCTCTTCCACACTCTCTCCCTCGCCTTTCCTTATTTATTCCCCTGATTGCAGAGAAGGGGAGGAGATGTGCGGAGTTGCAGGGGGAGGAGGAAGGCAGATGTTCTTCTTGCTTCTTCCAAAGCACATAGAGACTTGAAGTCATAGAGGGGTCGGGTCTGTAAGTCTGCCCGTATCAGCTATTAGTGCATGCAGTAGAGGGAACACCCAAAAGTCGCCACCTTGTCTCTCCCCTCTTCACTGTTTCTCTCACTCTCATTACTTTTTAAATCTCCATTCTAAGCTCCACCCCTAATCACCCCCCACCCCCGCTGCTCTTGAAATGACTAGAGATGGTGCTTCGGATGAATACATTGTGTGTGAGATTTAATTGCAACTCACAACCATTCGCATTTAACAATTCACAATCTTCATTAGCATATTTTTAAGGTGGGTATTTGAGTACATACAGCCTAGTCTTCAGTCGGGACATTGGGCATGTTTTTAATAAGTGGCCATTGTATTGGGAAATGTAAGTTATTTTCACACTTATACTCCCTTTTGCTTTCTCTCCTTCTCTGCACTTCCTCATCTGTCTCAACCCAGAAGCTCACCATCTCCTAGCATTCAAGAGGAAATATACCTTGTGCTATTGTACTGCACTTAGAGCCAGTCCTATACTTCCAGCCTACATCACTTTGCATTCTGGAACACGGATTTATAATTTTTCACATTCCAAGTGGGGGCTAGTATAAGATATATATATATCATAAGTCTAAAATTATAACACAAAGCACCACTCAGGCAAGGATACAGTACTTAAGGCAAGATTTTATTTCCTTCATGGCGCGTTTCGGCAGTTCCGACGGCCTTCTTGCTCACACAATCACTGTGTCGTGCACCTCTCATAAAATACAAATCTATTACATGGACAGAGATGACAGACTTACATTTCGGATTACCTTTCACGTTTTTGTGAGCGCTATCTTAGTATATCGCTTATTCCGTTCTGACATACAAATAACAGTACTGGGGATCGTAGTCTGTCCTTGAACATTACGTATCGATTGATCCTCTACACAACTCTTTCTCACCAACATTATTCAATTTACAAAAAAGAAATATAAACATACATTCTGGAGACCTCTAAATTTCATATTTCATTGGCAATACTTGCACTGAGCACTTGTATGAGCACCATCTTAGTGAAGATCACTCGTTAGGTCTTTCCCTATACCGAAAAGGCTCAGGATTCATGAGCTAACCTAATTCCATTGTATCAATCCTCTACACTATAATTTGGACAAACATTATTGTACAGTTTGCAATTCGTGACTCGATAGAATTTAATAACGGGATCCTGTTCACTGCCTACTCTGTAGGTCTCAACGTGTGTTTTTACTCTCTACTTATTTGTTATCTGTCTCACAAAAATTATATCATGCCATCTATTAAACTATAGGTTGAATTTATATATGTCCCATATCATATCATGCATTCTTTAGTAAGCAATCTCATATCTTAAACACCGCATAACCACCCCAATACTCATATTTTCCATCAGCATATTATATCAGATCTATCTCATCGGCTATCTTCTCAATGATATCCGTCATCTCCCATAATAAAAAGAAAGAAAGAAAGAACCAGTGCTATCTAATTTACACCACACCCAACGTGATAAGAAGGAGAAAAAAAACCTATCAAAGAAAAAAAGTTATTAAAAAACAACTACCGTGCCATAGAGGAAGCGTCCTACAATCAAATAATTAATTCATCAGCAATTACCTGGCTGACACATAATTATAGATAAATGTCTTAATGGTATTCATCTACAAGTTTAGATGTGCACTCAAACCCTCATCGAGATTAAGCCCACTTGGCATAGGAGTTTGTAAATCTATAATATGTTCTGACTCTCTTTTCTGTAACTGTGCTACTGACGGTGTTTTCATGATATGGAAAGGTTCCATGAAGGAAGTGAAAGATTTCTTATGTAGCCTTAATAACAACAAAAACAATCGTATTTTCTTCTCGACTATCAGCAGGACAAGCATTGCATTTCTAGATGTAGTCGCTGAAATCCAAGATGGCAGAATAGAAACTCATCTCTTTAGAAAATCTACGGCAGGTAATAGCCTGCTGCATGCCATGAGTGCACATCCCAATAATCTCAAATGGAGTATACCGTTTGGTGAATTTTTAGGAGATAGGAGAAACTGTAGCACAGATAAAGACTATGAAATTGAAAAACAGATTATGATACAGAGTTTCAAAGATAGGGGACACCCTAATTGGGTATTACTTGAATCTAGCAAAAAGGTGGACTGTACGTCCAGATATAAAATTCTGTTTTCCAATGAGAGGACATCTAAGGAGAATGAAAATCCAACAACTAGATTAATTCTAACATACAATAATAATGCAAGAGCAGTTAAGAGAAGTGTGTCCAAGTATTGGGACATTGTGAAGAATGACAACATTGTGGGTCCCAAGTTACAAGAGAGACCAAGCATCACGTTTTGTAAGGCTTGATCATTACCTGATATTTTGGTACACAGTGATAATACTGTTAGACAAATGGATACTAGATTTGGATTACACGGTTTCTTCCCATGTAGAAAGTGTAAAGCATGTAAAGCTAGTCAGATTAAAAAGGAGTATAGAACCTTCGGTACACATACACGGCCCATCAAACAATTCATAACGTTCAGTACACAGTATGTGATATGTGTTGGAATGTCCTTGCTCTAGGAGGTATGTGGGAAGCACAATGTGTACAGTGAAGAAACGAGTTCTGGAGCACATGCTTGCCATAGAACATGGAGATCAAAAGTATCCCGTAGCAAGAAATTTTGAAGAATATCATTTTAGAGATAGCACTAAAATGTTATTTTATGGCATTGAACATATTCCGATTAACCCGAGAGGGGTAATCGAGTAGCACAGTTATGGAAAAGAGAGTTAGAACATATTATAGATTTACAAACTCTTATGCCAAGTGGGCTTAATCTCGATGAAGGTTTGAGTGCACATCTACACTTGTAGATGAATACCATTAAGATATTTATCTAGAATTATGTGTCAGCTAGGTAATTGCTGATGAATGAATTATTCGATTGTAGAATGCTTCCTCTATGGCAAGGTAGTTGTATTTAAATAACTTTTTTTCTTTGATAGGTTTTTTTTCTCCTTCTTATCACGTTGGGTGTGGTGTAAATTAGATAGCACTGGTTCTTTCTTTCTTTCTTTCTTTCTTTCTTTCTTTCTTTCTTTCTTTCTTTCTTTCTTTCTTGGAAGATTACGGATATCATTGAGAAGATAGCCAAAGAGATAGATCTGATATAGTATGCTGATGGGAAATATGAGTTTCGGGGTGGTGATACGGTGTTTAAGATATGAGATTGCTTACTAAAGAATGCATGATATGATACGGGACATGTATACATTCAACCTATAGGTTAATAGATGGTATGATATAATTTTTGTGAGATAGATAACAAATGAGTAGAGAGAAAGAACACAGATTGAGGCCTACAGAGTAGGCAGTGTACATAATCCAGTTATTAAATTCTATTGAGTCACGAATTGTGAACTGTACAATAATGTTTGTCAAAATTATAGTGTTGATGATGGATACGAAGGAATTAGGGTAGCTCATGAATCCTGAGACTTTTAGGTATAGGGAAAGATTTAACGAGAGATGTTCACTAAGATGGTGCTCATACAAATGCTCAGTGCAAGTATTGCCAATGAAATATGAAATTTAGATGACTCCATCATGTATATGTATATATTTATATTTCTTTTTTGTAAATTGAATAATGTTGGTGATAAAGAGTTGTGTAGATGATCAATCGATGCGTAAAGTTTAAGGACAGACTACGATCCCCAGTACTGTTATTTCTATGTCAGAATGGAATAAGCAATGTACTAAGATGGCGCTCACAAAAACGTGAAAGGTAATCCGAGATATAAATCCGTCATCTCTGTCCATGTAATAGAAGTGTATTTTATGAGAGGTGCACGGCACGGTGATTGTGTGAGGAAGGCCGTCGGAATGGCCGAAACGCGTCATGAAGAAAATAAAATCTTCCCTTAAGAACCGTATCCTTGCCTGAGTGGGTGCTTCATGTTATCATTTTGGACTTATGGTTTGTGGGACCAGCATGTTCGTCTGGTCAGGCACCCCACGCCTCTGTGGGCCACGTCGAGCAGGACTGCGATATATATATATATATATATATATATATGTATATATATATATATATATATATTCATTCAGTTAAAAAACTAAAGCTTACAGGGATTATATAGTTAGTCTTACATTGTAAACGTACCAAACCACAGAAATTCACCTTTTATAGTTAGCTATCTCAAGTAACTATAACTCGTGTCATAAGGTAACTATAACTCTCGCCCCGCCATGCACAGTTGTTTTGTTAGAAATGTTACTGCAAATATTACATTGATATTATCAATGATGTTATCAAAGATGTCCTGAGTGCTGTAATTTGTGGGGTAATTAGCAGTGCATGGTGAGGGCGTGAGTTATAGTTACTTGAGATAACTTTAATTATAACAGGTAAATTTCTATGGTTTGGTACATTTAAAATGTGAGCCTAACTATATCATCCCTGTAACCGCTGTTTTTTAACTGAATTTCTAGGTTTTTTAAATTTCATTTCCTAACTATGACATCTCTGTAACCTTTGTTTTTTTCAGTGAATTTCTATTTTTTTTTAAACGTATACTAATTTTAATTACTATACATTAATCCATCCATCACTGTGCACGGCCTTTGGTTGAACACAGCAGCACTTGGATGCAGAACCAGGCCTGCAGCCAGGCCCTGCAGCCAATCCCTGTAACAAGCCAATGCTGCACTGCATATGCCATTTGTCCATGTGCAGCGGAGGTTGGCCGCAAGGCCTGGCTGACCACCCAACCATGCGTAGCAGGTGTTATCCACAGGGTCTGGCCAAGCTTTGCATGCCCCCCTCTCTAGGCTGATCTTGGCCCGAGGACCCCATCCCCTGGAACCCAGCCTAAATATGTAATTTTTGTTGGAGGGGCGTTCCACCCCCAGGCCAATCTCAACCCCAGGGATCCCATCTCCTAGGGCTCAACCTAAACATTTTGTTTTTGGGGGAGAGGCCCCCCCCTCCCCAGGACAATTTTGGTTCCAGGGACCCTTTTTTCCTGGAGCCCAGCCTAAACATTCAATTGTTTTGGAGGAGGGGGTGCTGCCTACCCCCTCCACCCCAGGACTGATCTCGGCCCAGGGGACACCATCTGCCGGGGCCAGCCATGTGACCTCGGTGCCACCGAGGGTACCCAGTGACAATGTTGTGGAGTGCAGGGGCAACCTGAAAGCCCTCTTGATCCCAGCAGTGGGAACCGGCATTGCTGTTACAGAGAGGGAGCTGCTAGATTATACTTTAACAGCTCCCTCTCTATACTACTGATACTATATGTCAGAAATAGTATTTGTCTGTGTGTATTCATGTGTGAGTGGGTGTCTGAGCGCCTGTTAGGGTGTGTAAGTGGGTGTATGAGTGTCTGTATAGGTGTACAAGTAGGTATGTGAGTAGCTTTGTGGGTGAGTGAGTGGCTGTGTGAGTGACTTATTGGTAAGTGAGTGTGTCAGTGGCTGTATGAGAGAGTGAGTGACTGCGTGAGTGGCTGTACAGGTGAGTGAGTGGGTGTGTAAGTGACTGTATGAGTGAGTGGGTGTCTGAATAGCTGTAGGAGTGAATTAATGGCTGTGTAAGTGACTGTATGGGTGGGTGAGTGGTTGTGTGGGTAACTAGTTAAGTGAGCTGCTATGTGAGTGGCTGTATTGTGGAGTAAGTGTGTAAATGGATGTATTGGTGAGTGAGTAGATGTGTCAGTGCTTGTATGGATGTGTGAATGGGTATGTAAGTGGTTGTGTGGTTGTGTGGGTGTGTTAGTGAGTTTGTGAGTGTTTGGATAGGTGAGTGGCTGTGTTGAGAGGCTCTATGAGTGAGTGAGTGGGTGTATGAGTGGCTGTATAGGTGAGTAAGTGAGTATGTAAGTAGTTGTATGGGTGAGTGTGTGGCTCTGTGAGTGGCTGTATGGGTAAATGTCAAACACTACCCTGTTCATCCCACGGAGACACAACGTTGACCAAGCTGCTTGTCCTCAAATCCACCTAAACGTTGCATGCCTCCTACTTAAATACACATGACCGGCACCGCAACATCTGCGGGGAAAAGGGGATGGATGAGAGAAGAAGAGAGACACTGGAGTCAAAGGGCTGGATCTGGACGCCTAGTGATGGTTCTTGAAGAGCCAGTCTTTCCTATGATAAATCACACATCAGTCAAATAACTAGTATCTCATAACCCATGAATAGTCAACTATTGGACTATAACGTGCAAGCTAGATGTACCTGTTGGGGTCCCCTTTCCGGCTTTGATGGCTCTCCCTCTCTCTAGGAATTTTTGGAAACAATGTGGATTACCTGTAATTAAATAAAAGCCTTGAACCTCCTATATTGTCTATAACGACTCCCACTGTGATCTCAGATTAGTCCCTCATCACCTCAGTTAAGCCTACCTAGATGTTCCTTGAAGTTCAGTAGATATTTTGTGTGTTTCATCTGCATTGGATTTCCCAAGATGCTGACTCACTCGACTCATTGACATTTACATAGGCAACAATAATAAGAACAAACTCTCGGGGAATTATATTTTCCAGATATTCATGGGTTAATCATTGTACTGTGCTAATATTGCGAGAAACGCAATTCAGTGTTTAAATCAAACTGAAAACATAGGGTTAATATCAAGGACTACGGTTCACGTTGTATTATTATGAAAACATAGGGTTAAACATTAGCGTTCAATTTCATGAACAACCGGCTTATCACTGTTACATCACAGCATAATTTTGAGCATGGCAAAGATAAGCTTCAACTTCTTTTAAGCACCAAACACAGAATGTTACGCATCACCAGCAACAATTTGAAATAATGCAAATGTCACTTTGAACTCAGTGATAATAACCATATTCACAGTATATTGTATCACTAACAACAATAGTAATGCCACATTAAAGTCAGCAGTAATAAATGTATTCACAGTATATTGTTTTCATAATATTTGCTCAATAGAAACTCCTTTCTGTGGTATAATGCAAGCAACTTCAATAAGTGTTATAGCATGACAAGCAGCGAACATCCCAATGAACGTAAAACCCAAAGATGTGCCCTTCTAAGTGTATCACATCCTGGAACATTCGTTTATCAAGTTTCAAGTTAGCAAGTATCAAATTTTAGCAATAAATGTTCTTAAATCACACGCAGCGCATTACCGTCTTTTTAAGGATTAATTCCCTCGGTCTCTTCTTCTTCTAGAAATGGCCTCCAAGATGCTGGACAGATAGAACGTGAAGATCAAAAGTGGAGGAGCAGAGATTCCTTCTCTGTAGCCGGTGACCTTTAGAGCGAGCAATTCACTCAGGCCAGGTGTGGTTTAATTACCTGCTGCATCCAGCCATACCCAGTCTGTCATAAGGAGCCAAATCCAGTGTAAGTCATAGGGATGCTGGAGGCTTGTGCAAGCAATGGTCTCTAACAAGCATTAGTTCCAACAAGCATTCGTTTCTGCAAACAAACACTGGTCTCCGCAAACAAGCATTGGCCCCTGCAAAGGCAAATGATCAACTCAGAAGTGTTTTTCTGGGGCATATCCAGGTTTGCAGGCCCAACAGTAAGTGACTGTATGAGTAGCTGTATGGGTGAGTGAGTGGTTCTGTGACTACCTGAGTGAGTGAGTGGGTGTGTGAGTGACTTTATGAATAAGTGAGTGGTTGTGTGAGTACTTGCATGGTTCTGTGAATGGGTATATGAGTGGTTGTGTGGGTACATTTGTGTATGTATGAGAGGTTGTGCAGGGTTGTAAGTGGGTGTGTGAGTGCCTCTGTGGATGATGTCATCATTGATGTGATCAGTGATGTCACAGACCATGTCATGAATGATGTGATATTTGAGGTCATAAGCAATGCATTGCGAGGACATAAGTTATAGTTAGCTCAAGTAACTATCCCTGCTGAATTCCATTGGTTTTGTACGAGTGAAATGTGAGTCTAACTGTAACATCCCAGCAACCTTTGTTTTTTCCAGTGAATTTCTAAGGTTTTTAAAAAAAAAATTTGTTACCTAAAGATTATATCCCTGTAACCATTGGATTTTTCAGTAAATTTCTAAGTTTTTTGCATTTTATTTCCTAACTGTAACCACTAACCTTTGACAATGAGTGTGTGAGTGAGTGCATAAGTGTCTCAGTAGGTCTGTGAGTGGGTGTGAGAGTTTCTGAGTGGGTCTGTCAGTGGGTGTGTGTGTGAGTAGGTTTGTGAGTGGGTGAGTGAGTGTCTAAGTGTGTGTGTGAGTGGATACATGAGTCTCTGAGTGTGTCTGTGAGTGTGTGCATGAGCTTTAGAGTGGGTCTGTCAGTGAGTACATGATTCTGTGAGTGAGCCTGTGAGTGAATGCACAAGTCTCTGAGTCGGACTGTGAGTGAGTCCTTGAGTGGGTCTGTGAGTGGGTGTATCATTGTCTGAGAAGGTTTGTGTGTGGGTGCGTGAATGTCTGAGTGGGTCTGCGAGTGGGTGCATGAATGTCTAAGTGGGTCTATGAATGAGTGTGTGTGTGTCAGAGTAGGTCTATGAGTGAGTATGTGTGTCTGTGAGTGCATGTGTGAGTGTCTGTGTGGGTGAGTCAGTAGTTGCGTGAGTGACTCGGCCACAAAGGACAAAGGAACTGCACTCGCCCGTTTATTCAACACGAGTCTACAGTCTTGCACAAAATGTCTACTGAAGTACTTTCTGCTGGTTAGTTTGTAAGTGCTACATAAGGTAAATGTCAATTATGTTTTATACACTACAGCTGAGTAATGGACCACAAGGAAATGTCTCCAGCAACTTTGTTCCTCGTGAGTCTTTCTCCAGAATTCTGCGATAACATGAATCCTACTGTAGAGAGTCCAAAGAGACTACAAAGATGTAAATCACCGCCAAACCATGGTCCTTCCTCTTACCTATATAACATGAGTGTTTCTTTGTTTGGTGGGGAAATCCTCACATTCCTCAGCATCAACAGCATGCCACCAAAATCAGTGGTAAATATGCTGGAGAGCCCTTTGGTAAGCGGTCCAACATCCTGGGCAAAGACATTAAGAACTTTTGGATACACTGGGAGGAAGGTGTGGGGTGAAATGGGGGGAGCTTCCAGGTGATTTGCACATTGCATCCTCATAGCAATTTTAAGGGAGAACTAAGGACTCTGCCCTCACCAGAAGAGGGCAAGAATGGACCCACTCGTCACAGTCACATACAGATTGCGCTCCTATAGATCAAAGATGCATTCATCCCCACAAAGGATTTCAGATTGTTTCTCAATATGGAATCACTGAGTAAACACACTTGCTTTGCCTCCGCCAGGCCCAGGATTGAGGGTCATTTGTCTTTTCCAGAAGTAGAGCTTCAGCTGGGGCACTTGCTACATTTATGTTTCTAAGTGCTTCCTGCTGAGGCTTAAGTTCTGTGAAATGAGCATCATGGCCAGGACGGAAGGTCACCTGCTTGTTTATCCAACAAGTGTCCAAAGTTTTGCACAAAATGTCTACCCAACTGGAGTACTTTCTACTTGTTAGTAAATGCTGCCTTGTAGGGTAAATGTCCAGTGTGTATTCTATGCTACAGCTGCCTAATGGACCAAGAGGAAATAGCTCCGGCGACCTTGTGTGTGTTTGGCAATGTAATTGTTCCTCCTGCGTTTTTCTCCAGAATTCTGTAATAACACAAATCCTTCTATACCGAGGCCAACAAGACGTAAATCTCCACCAAACCAGAGAAAATCCTTTTAGCTATATGGCATTAATGCTTCTTTGTTTTGTGGAGATGTCCTCAAAACCCTCGGCATCAAGAACCCACCACCAAAATCAGCTGCAAACACACTGGAGGTCCCTTTGGTAAGCTGTCCATAATCCTGGTAAAATGCATGAAGAACATTGCATACTACTAAGGTGGATGGGGTGGGGCTAAATCAATTGAGGAGGGGGGCACATGGGCCCCCCAGGCCAATTTGTGTCCCGGGGACCCCATTCCTGGGGTCCACCACAATTCATTGCAGGAGGGAAGCCATACAGTCCCCCACCCTGGTCCAATTTTGGACCCGGGGACCCTGTCTCCTTGGTGCCCATTGGGGTGCACCTCCTGTGGGAGCCAGCATTGCTCTTGCACACAGAAAGCTACTAAACATGCAGCTCCCTGTGTGCAAGAGCACTTGTTTCATCTCTTTCCGGCAGCTATGTACTGGGGGTGTGCACCCCTGGACATAGATGGAGCTGGCCTTGGGAGGTGTCGATCCCTGGCGACATTATTGGCTCCACAAGGGGACCACGCAATGGTCCCCCCTCATTATTTTATTTAGCAGCCCCTGGGAGGTGGCAGTGCCCAGGATGCAAGGGGCAACGTGGGCTCACCACATACTATTATCTTTAAGCCCTTGTGAGGTGAAAGTCCCCAGGGCACGGGAGGTCCACAGGACCCCTCCTATGACAATTAACATTTTCTGTTCTGGACAAATTGTGGTCCCTGGGGCAAATGGGCTTCCCGGCATACTATTTAATTTAAGCCCCAGGGAGGTGGCAGTCCATGGGGCATAAATAAGCCCTTCGATGGGGTCACCATGCGCCTTCTCCATTTTTTAAAAAGCACTGCATGCCCCCACAACCTGGCCCACCAGGGACTTAATTAAGAACAAGCACAAAAGACCACGCTTGTTTTTTTAAAACAATTTTGCTGAGAATTTGTGAATTTCATGAATTTGTGTCAAAAATTACATATAAATGCTTTTTTGCCCTCTGGGACCCCAAGAATACAGCTTGGGAGTCCGGGTGTTCCTACCCTGCCCCATTTTCATTTTTTTCAATTTTTGTGTGGGATTCGGCTGACATTTAGTTCCAAAATGGCTGCCAACACTTCCTGGTTGAAGTGTTGGCAGCCAATCAGAGCTCTACATTTCCCTGCACAAGTTCTCATTCTTCGCGAAGTTGATGGGGAGGATCAGTGGCCCTAGATATACAAATTTGGATTTCCTTACATTTCTCAACAGCTACTGGATGGATTTACACCAAATACCAAAAAACATAATCTGTGGAACAAAATCTAGCTTTCTGCCAAATCTGGTGTAATTCAGTCCAGCGGTTCAGACTGTAGTCGTGACCCTCCTTTATCTTGACCGCCGCTTGACAGATCACCCCAAAACTTTCCATGCGCAACAAGAATTACCAGCACACTTTTTTTCAAAATTACATGAAGATCCGTCAAACGGCGTCAAAGATATAGGCAAGTCAACAACAAAAAATTCCTATGGAAACATATTAGCGACCGCCAGTAGAATATATATATATATATATATATATATATATATATATATATATATATATATATATGTATGTCAAACAGCAACAATTTTGCTCAGGCATCTGACAGAAATGCGTACTAGCAAGAGCAAAAAAACAGTTAACAAGAGAGTTATTGTTCTAGGCCACACATAAAACCACTGAAATTCGCCAGTTATGGTGATAAGTGTATCAGCTAAAACTCATGCTGTCTGCCATGCACAAAACACCTATTTGTCAGTGGCAAAAACATACACAAAAACAGCAGGGAACATCATAGCGTATGCCATGATGTATGTTGAGTGCTGTAGGCATTCAAACCGGAACTGGCAAATTTGAGTGGTTTTACAGTTTTGACCCAAACTGATACCGTTTTTTACGGTGTTCTTAGGTGAATATATATATATATATATATATATATATATATATATATATATATATATATATATATATTTACACACACAATCACACTAATGCGCACCTACAAACTCCAAATAGCAGTGAAAAGTAAATGTTGCCTAATAACATGTTATTTAGAGCAAACGTACTAAGGAACACAAATCATACATTTATTCTACACTGTAAAGGTAATATTCATATTTATTACCCCAGAATAACAACATTGACATGAGAAAAATACTGTTTACTGCCTCATATAATGCATGGAACGAATATGTTACAGATGAAAACAACTCTCACAATAGTCAGGAATTCAGGAATCTCTTCATTGTGACTTTACCCTACAACACAAATTTAACCTCTTGCATCCTGGTTTTTGTTAAATACCTTTTGATAAAGCAGTGCATATGAAAAATTGCCATTTCTGAACTCCTATATGCTGATGCACATTGTATCATTTCTATTGATTACCATTGTTGAGGAAGGGGAGGGTGATCATGACCAACTAAGATTTTGTCTCTTATGAATCATGATCCCTTACTCAACAATGGTTGATATCAACCAATCAATTATTCATTAGATTTATAGAGCTCTCCTGGTCACTCTTGAGGGTATCCAGGCACTGGCAGGGTCCAGTTGATTAGCCAAATAACCAGGTCTTCAGGAACTTTTGGATCTCTGGAAGAGATGGGAGGTTCGGAGAAGAAAGGATAGCTCATTCTGTGTCTTCACTGCTAGGTAGGAGAAGGAGTGACCTCCTCATCTGCTATGTTGAATGCTGGGGTTGAGGATTAGAGAAAGGGAAGTGGAGCAGAGGTGTCTGGTGGGTTGATGGAATTTCTGGCAGATGTTCAATTGGGCAGATACGCAGTTGTGTAGGGCCATGTATGCATGGGTCTGGAGTTTGAATCAGCATCTTTTCTGTACAGGGAGCCAGTGGAGTTTTCTGTAGTAGGGGGTGATGAGGGTTCATCTAGGGACAACCAGCATAAGTCTGGCTGCTGTATTCTGTATGGTCTGTAGTTATCAGAAAAGGTGAGCTGCAATCCCTGCTTAGAGAAGGTTGCGTAGTCCGGTTGGTTAGAAATAGGGCTTAGGTGATGGTGCATCTTGAGCTTTGGGGTGGCCATCTGAAAATCTTACAGAGCGTGCAGAGGATGAAGAAGCAGGGGGAGAAGCCTGAGTACACCTGAGTCATCATAGTTAGCTTGTTGTCCAGAATGATGCCTAGGTTTCTAGCATAGTCACTGGGGGTAGGAGTAGGTCTGAGTTCTGAGGGCCATCAATATGCGCTGAATGAGGAGCTTTTGTTTCTGAAGATCCGTTCCTCTGTCTTGTCCGTGTTACATTTTAGGCAGTTGTCTTTCATCCTTCTGATGAGGTGCAGTTGTGGAAGTTGGTCTTGGTGGTGTCTTCGGAGAGCGAGAGGTTGAGTTGGGTGTCATTGTGATAGGATATGATGTTGAGTGTGGGTTTTGATGATGCTGTCCAGAGGTTTCCTATAAATGTCGAAGAGGGTGGGGCTGAGTGAGGCTCTTTGGGGTACTCCACAGGTTATTTCATTGGGTTCAGAGGTGAAGGGGGAAGGCAGACTCTTTGTGTTCTTCCGGTGAGGAAAGAGATGATCCACTTGAGAGCTGCTTCTTGGATGCCTAGGTTGTGCAGCCTTGTGATGAGTGCGTGGTGGGATACTGTATCAAAGGCTGCCAAGTGGTCCAGAAGATCAGAGCCAGTCTCTCCTCAGTGTAGTAGGGCTTGAATGCTACTGGTAGCCGCAAATGAGGCCTGTCTTGGTGCTGTGGTTGCAGTGGAATCCAGATTTGGAGGAGTCGAGTGGCAGACTTTATACCAAAATTGAGGATAGTTGTTGGTTGATGGCTTTTTCTAATACTTTGGCCTAGAACAGGAGCATGGAGATCAGTCGGTAATTGCTCAGTTTGCTGGGGTCTACGGAAGATTTCTTTAGTAGGTCCTTGACTTCTACATGTTTCCAGTCCTTGGGTAAGGGGGCACTGGCAACCAACGTGTTGAGTAAGGTGTTGAGTACATGGCTGATTCTGGCTTTGCCTGGTCGAAGATGTGTAAGGGCATGGGACAGTTGGGGCCTCTGAGGGGACTGAGTTAATGATGGAGGCATTGTCTCGTGGGGCAAGCTGGCTACCTTACATTAGTTGGATGTCTGTGGTGGTACTGAGGTCATTGTGCTACTTAAAAAAAAGTTGGGGGTCTTGGACTGGGGTTTGAAGTTTCTGTAGATGTGGGCGATTAAGTTGTGGAAGAAGTTTGCAGGGTTGTAGAAGAGTTCCTGTGAGAAGGTAATTTTGTTTGTTGTAGCTGAGGGGTTGGAGAATTCTTTGAAAGTGTTGAAGAATTCTTTGCTGTGAGAGGAGCTTGATTCAATGTATGAGGCTTAGGTCTTATTCTTCGATTCTTTCAATTGTCTGTGGTAGAGGTTGAGGGCTGTATTTAAGGCTGTCTTGTGCTCTTGCTGGTGTGCCATCTCCTTTCCAGTTGTTTACAGTGTTGTTTAGTGGTTCTGAGGTCTTCAGTGTACCAGCTAGCATGCTTGCTGGATGTTCTGTGGGTGTTGTTGCTGATGGGACAGTTGGATTTCCAATTTTCCAGTTGTTCTGACATTTTGGTCTAGTTTGTTGGAGGAGGTGGGGTGGGTAGTGTTGAGGGTATTGATCCATGTGTCCTTTGAGACTTTGATCCAGCTGCTGTGAGGGGTATTGCACAGACTGGTGGTGGTGGTCTGAGACCTGGTGATGTTGAAGTGGAAGATGGAGTGGTCAAGTCAGGTGAGTTCTGTGGTGGGTACCTGATTTGGTCGCTGGAGGTGTAGATGGGTCTAGTGTGTGGCCTGTGGTGTGTGTAGGGTCACAGAAAAGTTGGGTGAGTCCGATGTTGTTCATACTGATAGTGTTGATGTCATTGTGATTCTGGAGATGGAAGTGGGGGTTGCAGAGGAAAATGTACCTGTTGGAGTCTGTGGTGAGGAGGGATGTTTTGGATGGATGGATGTTTTCCTGTCGGTCTGGAGTTGGAAGTTGATGTGTTCCATTGCTCGCGTGGTGTTATCATTTGGGGTGGTGCATTAGATGGATTCCTTGTGTATGATGGAGTTCCATCAGCCAGGCTTGTTGATACAGTTGCAGTGGGTGATCATGTATCCTTTGGGTATTTGGGTGGTGATGTTGAGCATGGAAGTTGATTTGAGCCAAGCCTCAGTGAGTAAGTGGACAACCGGTGTGAGGGTGGAGATAAGGTCCCAAATCTCAATTGAGTGTTTGCATAGTGAGCGTGTGTTGAGAAAGGTGCATATAAGTTGGTGTTTTTGTTTAGGTGGTGTCTGTGCTGTGTTTGGCGTGGGGCTGTTAAGTGGGTTGGTCTGTGTGCAGAGTTTCAGGGAGGAGGGGGAAGACACCACCCTTCCCATAAATTAACTGATTGGTCATGGGGGATTGGGTCCCCAGGGCTACCCAATGGCTCGGGAAGGGGATGGCACATGTTCCCCTCTCCAAAAAGAAATATCTCGCTGACCTCCTGGGCCCTGGCCAACCCCAAAAAAGAGCAGATGCCCACTCTTTTAAAAAAAATGTTACCACTGATTCTCCACAACATCATGGCAAAAAAAAAAAAAAAAAAACATTTTTACCCCAGGAGGGTCCCTTTGGCAACCCCACTGGTACTAGGGTCAGGGTATCCATACTCTGCCCACCTATTTTTTAAAATCTTTTTGCAGGACAGGGGACTGAGTCCTCATGTCTTAAAATAGCTGCTGCCACATCCTTGTTGATGTGGTGGCAACCAGTCAGATATTGTCTTTTGATCCGCTGGATCTGTGGATTCTCTGCGGTGTGATATATGCATACATTTTGAATTTTAATTTTTCCAAAAATTAGTGAATGGCTTTACACCGGATAATGAAAGCATTGCCAAAATAAACTACATGAAGCACTTGAATAGGCTCTTCCTCTGTTTCTTTGTAACAGAGAAACTCTTCCGAAATTATATGTGGAGCTGCCTGAGCCTGATGGAGAGCATTGCTGGCTGTAAGTGGCATGAGGTTCAGGAGATTGTTTGCTGGTGCAGGCGAAGGGTTAAGACCACGACCCTTTGACTATAAGAACAACAAAGAAGCACTGCACTCCTGGAAGCTTAATCATACAACTTCATTTATTTCATTGAGATAGAATTTCATCAGACCCCACAACATGTTTCAACATACTGTCTTTTTCAAGTGGTTTTGTCTGTTGTTTGCCCACCATTTTCAGATCACAGGCTTTTATACTGCATTTTGGGAATGGTAGTTAATCACTTATTCACACCTGAGCCTGCTTGTGGCTTAATTTTAGCGTTTCAGCACAGTTCTTTTGCTCTTATAATCAGTAGTAAATTAAATTTAGTATTACTTAATGTTCATTGTTTATAACACTTTGTGCATTTCAAAATGTCATTCACATCGCTCCACCTACTCAAAAGTCATTTAAATCATTGGCAGTCCGTTTTTAATCCACAACATGATTTTATCTGCCATTCAGGCACAGTCGCAAGCAATTGTTGGTTATAGCAACCGGACCACAAATGCCACTGAACCCTCCTTCAATGGCAGGGACGCATCGGCACCAACAGTTTTTAATGATAAGCACTCACCAATGTTTACTGCTGAGGTTGTCTCAACTCGTTTAGAGTTGCTCTAAGCATTTATATTGAAATACAAATATCCAATTCATAAGTCTTCAAGTGCTCAGTGCTCACGGTGGAGATTAGTATCTCCTCGCCCACTCCAAACTCATTGCACAGTGGTAAATACTCCTGTCGATGCTGGGTGCTGCCACTGTTCATTACTTTCAATTCAATTGGTCTTGAGCAGTGACGCACTCTGACTGCTGGTGCAGGCAAAGGGTTAAGACCACAACCCTTTGAATACAAGAACAACAAAGAAGTACTGGCATCTACAGAGCACGGCTGTATTTGGATTAACATATAGTAATGAAAATTACTTTACTTTAAAAAACCATAGAAAGTCACTGAAAAACAAAGGTTACAGGGACATTATAGTTAGGAAATAACATTTAAAAATCATAGAAATTCACTTAAAAAAACCAAAGGTTATACTGACATTATAATTAGGCTTACATTTTAAATATACAAAACCATAACATTTCACATGTTATAGTTAGTTATCTCAACTAACTATAACCCATGCCCTAAGGTAGCTATAACTAGTGCCTTTGCCATGCATTAATAATTACCCCATGCATTTTGGTACTCATAACATCTTTGATAACAAAATTGATGATAGCAATGTAATATTTGCAGTAAAACTTCTGATGAAAAAACTGTGCATGGCAGGGGCGTAAGTTATAGTTACATTAGGGCACGAGTTATAGTTACTTAAGATAATTCTAACAATAACAGGTGAATTTCTATGGTTTGCATGTTTAAAATGTGAGCCCAACTATAACGTCCCTGTAACCTTTGGTTCTTTAAGAAGCATTACTGTAAAATCTGCTGAAAGGAATTACACCAAAGTTGGCAGGGACCCTAGATCTTGGTCTGCAGATTGTGTTTTTTGAGTAGGGTGTATATCCCTTAAGTAGTTTTTGAGAAACAAAGGTACAAATATATTGTATATCTGAACCATTCAGTCTAAGGGAATCTTCTCTGAGTGTTTCATGGGAGCCCCAGTTTAAAAATAGAGTGCTCTGATTGGCACAGGGAGCTTTTTTTCCCCTTGATCCATCTTGCTTCCGAGGACGTCAGACTCGTGAGGAAGTGAGCACTCTAATTGGGTGCCAGCTACATGAGAAAAATGTTGCTGACAGCCTTTAAAGGACCCGGAGACAAGGGGTGATTGCAAGCGGACCACCGTATTATGAGTTTGTCAGCTGAGAAGATAGAAGACCGCCAGCTCACTGCCACCACCGCCAGGTATCACAGACCGCTGTGGTCTTCTGGAGGCATAAACAGGCCAGCAGAGACCATGTTTCCACTGGACCTATTACGAGGTCGCACACCTCCAATATGACTGCCGCGGTCCAACCACCACATACCAGAAGGCAGAAATACGCAGTTTAAAAGAAAACACTGACCTGTAGACAGCAATACATGTCCGGAGCTACCATGGAGGAATTCCTAAATGTCATGTTGCTTCTCCTGCTCGCCGAAAGACAAGGGGTAAATGCTGACATGGACAACACCAACAGTAAGTACACACACCAACCTCTATTAATAACATGTATAATAATTTTTAACCACCTCGAAATACATTATAGTTGGGGGGACACCAAGGCCAGCAGCTACACCTATCTTTCTGGACACACACACCTGCATACTGCAACTCAAACACACACGCATTCACAACATGCACACTTCAGCCAGAACACACACACCGTATGGCAATACCATACATATAATCATGTGTACACAACACAAGCTCATGGATATAGAAGGCCACACACATTCACACACAGCAACAACAACACAACCAATGCACAAATACAATTTATTTCCACAAACACACACACAACAGTGGCCAGTGACTGCCCACACAATACAACACACAAATACATCCACCTGCCATGGCATACACACAACACCACCATCAAATAACCCTGTTATTGACACACACATCATACACACATACAACAGTGGACCAACACTGCCATACACAATGCACACAGAAACAATTCGACAAAAGACACAAATCGCACCACCACAACAACACCAGCTCAGCTGCGATGGAAGCAGCAGGACCATACATGGAAGAAGGCTACATTGGGACACATATCATGTTGAACAAGGCACCAAACAATATGGGCACAGCACTTGAACACAATTGAACATCATGGACAATCAATATCAATATAAATTGACTTGTGTTAGAAATGGTGTCTTTGGTTGACAATCAGGTTACCCCCTGTTCAAGCAAGGACCCTCACTCTAGTCAGGGTAAAAGAGAATCACCCTCAGCTAACCCCTGCTTTCCCCCTTGGTAGCTTGGCAGAGCAGTAGGCTTAACTTCAGAGTGCTAGGTGTAAAGTATTTGTACCAACACACACAGGTGGTCATTCCAACCCTGGCGGTCCATGACCGCCGGGTTGGAGGACCGCGGGAGCACCGCCGACAGGCCGGCGGTGCTCCAATGGGCATTCCGACCGCGGCGGTAAAGCCGCGGTCGGACCGGCAACACTGGCGGTCACCCGCCAGTGTACCGCCGCCCATTGGAATCCTCCAAGGCGGCGCAGCTAGCTGCGCCGCCGAGGGGATTCCGACCCCCCCTACCGCCATCCAGTTCCCGGCGGTCCGCCCGCCGGGAACCGGATGGCGGTAGGGGGGGTCGCGGGGCCCCTGGGGGCCCCTGCAGTGCCCATGCCACTGGCATGGGCACTGCAGGGGCCCCCGTAAGAGGGCCCCTAAATGTATTTCACTGTCTGCTGCGCAGACAGTGAAATACGCGACGGGTGCAACTGCACCCGTCGCACAGCTTTCACTCCGCCGGCTCGATTCCGAGCCGGCTTCATCGTGGAAGCCTCTTTCCCGCTGGGCTGGCGGGCGGCCTGAAGGCGGCCGCCCGCCAGCCCAGCGGGAATGTCAGAATTACCGCCGCGGTCTTTCGACCGCGGAACGGTAACCTGACGGCGGGACTTTGGCGGGCGGCCTCCGCCGCCCGCCAAGGTCAGAATGAGGGCCACAGTAACTTAATGAAAACACTTTAAAAAGACACAACACCCATTTAGATAAATAGGAAATATTTATCTAAACAAAACAAGACCAAAATGACAAAAATCCACCATACACAAGTCATCAATAAAAATGCAAAAAGAGTCTTTAAGTAGTTTTAAACACACACTAGCGCTGCTAGCGTGAAAATGTACCTGTTGTGCATCAAAAATAACCGAACATGGGCAGGTGTGCGTAAAAAATAACTCTGCACAGTGGCTCATGAGTTGGAAATCTAGCCGCACGATTATCCGAAATCCCCGCAGCGCAGGTTGTGATCTCCCAGCCTCCGTCAGCGAAGCTGGCCGTCGTTTCTCCTGCTCCGTGCGTCGATTCTTCGGTCGCGTTTCCTGCGAGTGTCGTTTTCTTAGCTGCGGACAGGGTGGTGCGTCGTTTTTTCAGCCGCAGATCGGAGTCACGTCAATCTTTTCCCCGCACGGCGCTCTGTGCGTGGATTTTCTTGTTTTTAGGCTGCCAGCTTCTCCTTTCAGAGTCCCAGGAACTGGATGGGCACCACAGGGCAGAGTAGGAGTCTCTCCAGAAACTCCAGGTGCTGGCAGAGAGAAGTCTTTGCTGTCCCTGAGACTTCAAACAACAGGAGGCAAGTTCTAGATCAAGCCCTTGGAGATTTCTTCTCAAGATGGAAGGCACACAAAGTCCAGTCTTTGCCCTCTTACTCTGGCAGAAGACGCAACTGCAGGATAGCCCCAAAAAAGCACAGTCACAGGAAGGGCAGCTCTTCTTCCTCAGCTATTCAGCTCTTCTCCAGGCAGAAGTTCCTCTTGGTTCCAGAAGTGTTTCTAAAGTCTGTGGTTTTGGGTGCCCTTCTTATACCCAATTTCTCCTTTGAAGTAGGCCTACTTCAAAGTAAAGTCTCTTTTGATGGTGAAATCCTGCCTTGCCCAGGCCAGACCCCAGACACTCACCAGGGGGTTGGAGACTGCATTGTGTGAGGGCAGGCACAACCCTTTCAGGTGTGAGTGACCACTCCTCCCCTCCCTTCTAGCACAGATGGCTCATCAGGAAATCCAGGCTACACCCCAGCTCCCTTTGTGTCACTGTCTAGTGTGAGGTGCCACCAGCCCAACTGTCAAACTGACCAAGACAGGGAATTTACAAACAGGCAGAGTCACAGAAATGGTATAAGCAAGAAAATGCCCACTTTCTAAAAGTGGCATTTTCAAACAAACAATCTTAAAATCAACTTTACTAAAAGATGTATTTTTAAATTGTGAGCTCAGACACCCCAAACTCCACATGTCCATCCGCTCCCAAAGGGAATCTACACTTCAATCAGATTTAAAGGTAGCCCCCATTGTAACCTATGAGAGGGACAGGCCTTGCAACAGTGAAAAACGAATTTAGCAATATTTCACTGTCAGGACATGTAAAACACATCACTATATGTCCTACCTTAACCATACACTGCACCCTGCCCTTGGGGCTACCTAGGGCCTACCTTAGGGGTGTCTGACATGTAAGATAAGGGAAGGTTTAGGCCTGGCAAGGGAACACTTGCCAAGTCGAATTTACAGTTAAAAACTGCACACACAGACACTGCAGTGCAGGTCTGAGACATGATTATAGGGCTACTTATATGGGTGGCACAACCAGTGCTGCAGGCCCACTAGTACCATTTGATTTACAGGCCTGGCACCTCTAGTGCACTTTACTAGGGACTTACTAGTAAATCAAATATGCCAATCATTGATAAACCAATCACATACAATTTTACACAGAGAGCATATGCACTTTAGCACTGATTAGCAGTGGTAAAGTGCTTAGAGTTCAAAAGCCACCAGCAACAGGTCAGAAAAAATAGGAGCCAGGACTCAAAAAGACTGGGGATGACCCTGCAAAAAGGGCCATTTCCAACAACTTGCACAGTCAATAATGGGGGGAGGGCACAGCAACAAAGCAAACACAACTCACACTCCATGGGTCGGTGGTCTCGTGACCTGAGATCCCATGGCCAGATGCTTCCCCACTTGGCTCGACCCCATCTCCTTTGCTTGCCAGTGCCAAAAGAAGGTAATGTAAGTTCATAACATGTACATCATGACACATCGATCACAACTATGGGAGACAAAACATACCATCATGTCAAGTGGCCCACACATAACGTGACAGCAAAGTGGCACCATCATGTGCCAATACAAGACCATGCATCACATCTGGAATGACAAAGGTGACACTTGAGCTAATCCTGGTCACACATAAATACAACAGTATGGATGAGGTGTAGCTACCACGCTAACCATTACACAACTAGGTGACCACTCCATATCAAACTTGTGCCACATGCAGCCCTTCACATGGAACCAGTAGCCAACAATTGAATATCATTGTTAGGTACCCTTACTTATTACATTCACACAAGCCTATGCACACATCTAACTTCCACCAATATGATATCTCAACAATAAGTGATGTTGGTAAGGAAAGGCAGACAACACTGGTAATAACATGCCATACCTGGATTAGGTGACATGGAATCAGCCATGTCACAATGGACACCTCACAATAATGTACAGCTCCACAAGTCATACCATTCAAAAATTAGCCCAGGAGGTAGTAGCAAGGTCACCCATATGTGCAAGTCAATCCATGATGCACCCATACAGTTGGGCACAATTCCCAAACAACACAGAGGTGCTGTGAACCGACAACCATCATACCACATCAAAAGAGCAGATCATCATCATCACGTGGATCAACAACCTTCCCTTACCTGTCAGGTCCATCCTAGTCACTGCAGTTTCACATGACTTAAGACACACTATGAGTCATTAATGTTTCTGTCTGACTATATATCATGGTGACACAGTCCTGTCTGGGGCGTCAAAGTACCTGGACAATCTTTGCTGATGTGTCATAACAACATCAGGACCCCATGAATAGACATGTAAGACTTTCACAACATCATCCCATATGCATGGCTAGCACATGCCATACATCTACTGCACATATATGTATTCTAGTAGGAATGGAGAACATGCAAAACACAGCACAAAGTATGTGTACTACACTGATGATGCATCAACCATGGAAATGCACATTCCCCACTTACTAAGGGAAACTAATAGGCTAGAGCTGCCAAATGTTAACTTGTAAGTCATTTCACATGTATGATGGACCCCATGCATCACAGACTGCTATGAGGCACCAGCACCCTATAAATGTAATGGAGAAAACGTGCGGCTTGTTTAAAGATGTCAACCTACACACATTAACATACACATGGCAATGGGGCAATGACCCATATCCTACTAACCCTTGGACTGTAACATTTGTCAAGAGTGATCTGTCGGTGGAAAGTTATGACCACCAGGGCAGTCAAAACAGGATATTTGAACAATAACTCAGTCATATATGCTCTATGCTCAGCATTGTGACTGAGGGTTTACAATAGTTTATTCCTAGGTCCCAGTGACAAAATGGATGAGCAAAACAGCCTGAAACACATGGCACGTCCACACCAATTTGATCCCAGAAGATATATGACACATGACACATGCTACATTGTCAGGGGAAGCAGCCTCACTCAATCACCTGCAAAAAGTTCAATTGTGACTATTCTATGTACTCACGCCCTTGTGGCTGCTGTCCTGGCCTCAAATGCCCATCCAAGGCCAAATAGGCCACTGTCAAAATGTGGGCCATTGGGGGGGTCATGGTCCGACACGCACCCCGTCTTCATTGGGAGCACATCCCCAGCTGGGTCTCTGCGGTCTTCCAGGCCCAGCATCTCAGGTCCTCCCACCTCTTCTGACAGTGGGTGCACCACCGCAGTGGACCCTCAGGGTCCCCATCTTTCTGTCAATGGCACATCAGATCCCCTTCTTCTGATGAGCATTTACCTGCATGAATGCAAATGTCAAGAAAGAATATTATGTCCACAAGTCCCATGCAAAATGGCTGAATCACATACAAGTCAGTGCACCTAGTTAATTACTTCCTGTACTGACCATCCTGTCCGCCTGTGGCACACAGCATGCATTGAACTCAGGGACATGACTGCAAACACTTCAAATTAGGGAGTACTGTACACACTCTTCAGCTCAGGGCCTGCCCTGACTAGGTAGAAAATCAGTGAGTTGGATGGGACATGAGCTAATCACATGGCATTAACCAATAACACGAAGGAACACAATGTGGCAGTTGACAGGTAAAGCATACAGCAACCAATGACCAAATACATCCACTTCCACTAAATGTCACCCACTGCATACAATCCTGTCATATCACAGCAAGCATACAAACAGACCCATTGTGCTAGGGCCACATTTAAGGGTGTGACATGTTGAGCACACAAAGTGGCAAGCCTGTCCATGTGTCTATATGTGCAGCTACAGATGCAGGCACCTGCTAGTTCCGGTGGAGGTGGTATGTGTGTCACATCCACATTTAGGGACAAACATCCACATGTGTGTTCACAAAACCTATGGTACTGAAGGAGAAACCCGGCCCTGCATTGTACACAGTCAGCCTCATAACCTTAACAGCAGAGTCTAGTATCATGGTGCATTACTCTACGGCACACTGCATGCAGATGTGCAATGTCCAAAATATTATATGCATGCACTGGACACATCAGAGGTGGATGATAGGGCAGTGGCATCAAGAGATAGGTCCAGGCTATGTGACACACATTGTCAGATATGAAATGAGCACATCATTCACAGATTATAACCCTGCCCCCAATGCAAATGACATAGTAATCAGTGAACATGGCCTCACAAAACTGCACATTGGCTGTGAGGCTTAATTTTGCCCCATCACATGCTGTCCAGGGATACAGGGAGTGGGCACTGTGTCATACTTGTTGTGGAAATGGGAAGCAATACCAGCCCAGATGGCCAGTTATAGAGTGACTAACAATACACATGCCCCCCTTCTCTGCAGGCTGTTCAGACATACCTACATAATACACCATGTCCAAAATCATCATATGCATCACAGTACATCATGTAATCATGTAGTCCACAGCCAATTTACACTGGGTGCCTATGTGCAGAGCTGAGGGGCCAAGTGAGTCATTACTTGGCTTCAGAACAACAGTCCATCAAGGCCATATGTGGCCAGAGATCACTGTGCAAACACATAAGGGGCACAAATGGTGGCCAACCAACACATGTAACATGCATTCAACCCTACAGCTGTCATACAACCACATGACTAGACATTACAGACATCTTCTGGCAAGATTAGGCTGGGGATGGCTGTCAGAACACCTCACCTAGACATGTGCATCAAACTGAAGTTGGTTCATGGAACACTCAGTGCACACTCTCCACATTGTCTCTGGACTACAAACCTGTCACTGTAGATAGATACATGCCCATTGAGTCAACCATTTATGCACACTGACACCACCTATAGGGCTTTGCAGCTATAATCATGCAAATGGCTTAAGCCTAGGATGATGAAGGATAAAATAAGTAGGGGTAAAGAGAAAAGTGTGCACATGGTGCACTTACCTGCTCCTCTGGTGCACCATAGAGCTGTTCATACAGGGGTGGGATCTCCTTCACCAGCTTCTCCAGCTCCTCAGGTGAGAAGGCAGGGGTCCTATCACCTGTAGGATGGGGCAGGATTGCTCCCTAAGGTGGCACGCAGCAGCTCAGGTCATGGGGGTCTTTCTGGCAATAGTGTCAGGTGTCAAGTGAGAGAATCAGTAGAAAATGGCAGTCACGTCCACCACATATCTGATCGTCACCTCCAGTGATGCTGCCATTGGGCCAAGACCGCCACAGGCAGCAATGTTATCCTATAGCAGTGTCCTCCACAGTGGCATCTGCCTACCACAATGGCGATTTCCGCCAACGGTCGTGCACAGTTCCTAATGTCAAGTGGAGTAGGTAAGGCAGCTGCCATTTTAGAGGTATTCAATGCAATTACATATGTTTTGATGTGTCACAAGCTTAAAAATGATGTGCTTGCAAATATTGTGTGCTGGCCTTGTCCTGTCATGTAGATCAATTGTTTCTGTTACAATGTAGGTATGTGGTCCTGCAGATGTGACACCATTATTGGGGGTACAGCCACCACCCTCTACCACATGTATAAACCATGATTTGCGGCATTAAATCACAGGCAGTCTATGGAGTAATTTGGACGTGAGGTAGCTGACCATATAGAGGTTTTTGTACACATATGTCGAAAAGCAAGGCGTCAACGTTTCACAAATGGGCAAGTGTCATCCCTGGGGTGTGTTGTGCTTCATGTTTACAGTGACTCACATGACATGACACATTTCATGTCTGCCATCTATAATGTAAATTGCTAGGGACACATTGAGTGACTGCCTTTTTTCTTTTCGGCCCACATAGTTAACCTGGTAGGAGAAGGATCAGACACCATCCTGTGTACCGTTCACTAGCAGACCATGGAGAATAGACATGTCATATAGTTGGACCACCTAAATAGGCAATCATGGATCTCTGCCATCATTTGGAGACAGATCTGATGCCAGCCATATGTAATCCAAATAGCATACCACCCATAGTGCAAGTCATGGCAGTGTTGCACTTCCTGACCACCTGGTCCTTCCAAAGCACAGTAGCCTTATATGCTGGGATGTCCTACCCTATGTTCAGTTCTGTGTTGAAGGATGTTCTCTTAGCAATGTTGAAAAACCTGGATAGCTACATTCATTTTCCTCAACATGAGGATTTTGCCCATGTTAAAACAGTGTTCTATGGTTTGGCACACATTCCACATGCTATAGGAGCCATTGAGGGTACCCATTTATCCCCGGTTCCACCGCATGGGAATGAACAGGTCTATTGGAATAGGAAGAACTTCCATTCCATCAATGTCCAAGTAGTGTGTTTGGTGGACCTCTACATTTCTCAAGTGTGTGTCTGGTACCCGGGTGCAGTCCATGAGGCCTTTAGCTGCTGTCATGACTGTACCAAGAGAGGGCCTGACTGGTTGGTAAGTCACATATGTCATGTGTGTATGTATGCTATGTCTGCTGGTACTAAGACATTGCTCTGGACTGATGGTTACACGCATTTCACATTTCCCTACAGGGGATTCTGCCTACCCAAACTGTCCCAGTGAGGAACCCACCTACTTCAAGGGAAGTCCGCTACAACGCGGCACAAGGAAAAACATGCTGTGTTGTGGAACAGGCTTTTGGGCTCCTGAAGATAAGATTCTGCAGCATAGACAAATTTGGTTGAGCCCTCCTGTACTCACCCAAAAACATTTGTAAACTTATTGTGGCCTGCTGCATGCTCCACAACATTGCACTGAGGAGAAACATCCCATACATCCCTGACGAGGGGGAGCTGGCAGAGCCACCGAGTGAGCCTCCTAAAATGCTGAGTGAGGATGACAGTGATGAGGATGAAGGTGGAGACATGTGAACAGATCTTATCAATCAGTACTTCATATGAGTGTAAGTATGTGATGTTCTGTGATTATTGTGATGGCATGGGGTACTTTAAGGGTCAGGATTTGGGGAGAAGGGTATCTCTGTCACCGTGAGACAGGGCATCCCATTCTATGCATCATACAGGCTAGATTTGCTGGCTACATCAGACTTGATGATGTGCCTCTCTTGAGGATCTTCTGTGTTTGGGGCAGTCACATTGCACAATCAGGGAAAAACAGAGGTTTAAAATGACTTTTGTGTCTCATGTATGCCTTTGCCTACCTAAACCCCTTGTATGTCACCTTTTCCTTCCAGGTCTCTTCACCATGCCATCCTCATGTGGGCATTTCAAAGTTGTCATTGGCAGATGCTATAGTTGGTCTGACATGTGAAAGGGGCATGGAATTGATCCAGGTACTGTTTGTCACATATTTGGGTTGTGTGAGTTCAATGCTCAGACTGCCTGGACAGTGGGAGAGCAGCTGATTGAGCTGCAGAATAGACCTGTTTGTCCTGGTATGTAGTTCATAGGTTTCATGCTTCTGATCATGTGGCCTTGTAACATGTCATCCTGTGCAATCCATCCATTCTCCCTCCACATTGTGTTGATAATGATCCTGTATGCCCTGTTCCTAGATGTCAATGTTTTTCTTCATTGCAGGCCATAGTGCATGTGCCACAACACTGACATAGGTGTGTAACGTGCCACTAGAAGCCTAACCATTGTCATGGAATGGGTCTCTGACTAGGGACTATAGTACTGTCCTCTGTCTGTGTCATGGAGTATGTTAATGTGGATAGACCTGGTTTTGGTATGTGATAAGGGTCAAGCTGATGACAACAGCCACTAATATGTTTGCCTATACTACAGAACAGGGTCTGACATAGCCCTTTCTTCTGTGGACAGGGGCTGGTACTTTGAGATATGTAGCCAGAGGGAACCATTTTTAAACATTCTTAGCAATCACAGTTCAGGCATATTAGCAGCCTGTGGGCTGTACAGTGTAAATACATAATTTGGTGTGAGTGACCACTTGTGTTGTTGTGTTGCTAGTAATCCTTAGTCTGACACTGCTTATGCCATATCCCTCCTTACATTACCATTTTAAGAGTTTCTCATTTGCATCACATGATTTTCACATTGTACATCTCACCATGATGACAAATCACCATTAGGCATTGATTGTGTGCTGGTTGAGTTTATTCACATGCTCTGAACATACAGGTGGATTTTAATTAAACCAAAAACTTAATAGTGAATGAATCAGTCCTAGTGGTTATAATCATTGCAGCCACCACATTTGAAGTCCAATGTCCTACTATCCTGGAAAATGGATAGTGTGTGAAGAACAGTCAACAGAGTGATTCTATGGCACACAAAGGAGCTCATCAGTAAGGGGTCACTTCCTGGCAGTGGTTGAGGTCTTGGCATCTGAACCTCCTGGTTGTTTGGGTGGACGTCCCCACGTGTGGGGAGGAGGTTCATCTACAGCGACAGGGGTTTCTTAGGCAAGTCCTTCCACAGGCAGGGCCTCCCTTCCACTGACCTCAGTAGGTCAAAGGGGCAGATGTTACTAGGCTAATGTGAGGGGTCTGTTGTTGTCCTCGGCCCTTGCTCATAGTGGTGATCTTGTCCCTCAGCACCCCTGTTAAAGAGGCCAAGGTGGCATTGTGGACCTCCCACTATTGCAATATTTCATGATGGTAATCCCTCTGCAGCTGCTTGATCTCCCTGAGTTCGGTGAGTACCTGGCCCATCATTCCTTGGAACTGTTGGTAGGTTCCCAAAACTTGGGTGATGGTGTCCTGGCCAGACTCATCCCAAGCAGCCTCATTCCACTGGCCCACACCATTCCTCCCACGCACCCTACTGCCATGAGCCGGTGCCCGTGGGTCTTGGTATATCATTGTCTGAGCTGTCTATTTGTAATACAGGTAACTGGACTGGGGGGCACAAGATTGTTGAATCAGTCCTCTGGACCCAGGTTCGGGGGTGACTAGTTGCCAAAGATGTTGGTTCAAAAGGACTGGGAGTTGTCGATGTGGTCAGGCTAAGGGTGATGGGTGTCCTCTGACTAGGGTCCCCAGATGGGCCTGCGCCATCCTCAACATCCACATGTCCAGGAGTGGTATCCTCACTGAGGGCTTGATCCATGGGGGAGTAGCAGTGTCTTAATAGGTGTCTGTGTACCCAGTGGCAGGTAGATCTGTTGGAGTGACAGACAGTTTATTTCAGTTTGTATTGTGACATGTACCACCAACAGTTTACAGTGACATTTGAGTAAGGCCATGTACATATTGGCTTTGCACTTTTCTCTTATGTGAGAGGCACTCCCACTATCAACTGTATAGACCTGACATTTGGGGAACAGTCCAATTCCATTTAAATTCACCTTGCTATAGAATGTTTGAGTATCTTGGCATTTGGATTTCTGTTCATGGACTCCTACCTGTCCAGCAGTGCAGTCTAAACAGTGGATGTGCATGATGTGGCTTAGCTCATCATGCTAGGCCTAGTAGACTATTATGCCTGCAGACCTGGATCCTTGCTGTTGTATATCTTAGTTGTCATCATGTGGTCAATGTACTGTGAATATGTATCCTGCCAGAAACATTTAGATGAATCAACTTGGTACATTTGAGATGTCCTACATTCATTGGACACATAGGTTGGGCTGTCCTTTCTGTCCGCATTATTGACATCTTGGCTTATCTGCTCTTGATGTATCTAGTTGATTAGGAGGATCACAGAATATACCATGATCTGTATGTTTGTCCCTCCTAGATTGGTAACATCCATTTGTAATTTAACAGACAGTAGAACTATGTCATTGTGGGCAGTGTCTTGGGTATTGGAGTTAGAGGTACTGTTCCTCATAGGATTTATGCTCATGTTACACCAAGTTCTATGCACAGCATACATAAGTGTTCCTCTCAGGTGACTAGACTTTCTTAGCGAATTGATGTAAATGGATGTTAGGACAGATGCACAGTAAGCATGTCTTTTTGCATTGAGTAGACAGTGCCTGCTGACCTTGACATTGATGTTTTGGCATGTCCTAGCCACACCCTATCCAGTTAATATCCCCATGGGTAAGGACATGGCAAAGGCTCAAAGGCTGAGTAGAAGGGGAATGGTCCTAGTAGCAGTGCACACAGTATTGGCTAAGTAGATTGACATTACCAGTGTCTGCTGACCTTGGCATTGCTGTCTTAGCCTCTCCTAGCCACACACTGTACAGTTTGAATCCTCTCAGGTGGGTACACTCCAATGTGGAGTTGACAAAGGTAGTGATTTGGATTGGGCTACACTGTTCTGGTCTTAGTGATGGTGGAACAGTGCCTACCGGGAGTTGTAGTGCTATCAATCCCAGTACTACACCCACTATACAGAGTTGTTGCTCCCCCAGGTGGGTGTGGTTGGAATGTAGGAGGCCAGAAAGGGGTTTATGGACAGATGGACAATGGACTGTTGTGTGGTGTGATTCTGTAGGTGGGGAAAGATGATCGGTGAGCATGCATGCCAATCCATTTTTGTGGGCAAATTTTGTTAACATGGCTTACCCGACTCGACTCCCCCAGGTATTCCTGTCAAGCCCTCAGGATGCAGGATGGCCAAGACGTTCTACTCCCATGATGTGAACTGTGGAAATTACCGCTAGTCTCATGGACCGCAAGCTGGTGCCTGGAGGACATGGGACATACCTTCCTCATGAGGTCATTCAACCTCTTCATGATGTTCTCCCTTGTACATGGGTAGCTGCAAACAGAGTTCACTCTATCAACTATCCTTTGCCACATTTCCATTTTCCTAGCGATAGTGGTCTGCTAGACTTGCGATCCAAAGATGTGTGACTCTACTCTAATGATTTCATCCACCATGACTCTTAACACGTGATCTGTGAAACATGGATGTTTTGGTGGTAAAATGGTGGTTGTTGAGAAGTGATGAGTAGAATAATTTGTAGGTGCTTTGTGATGAGGTGGTGACGGGGTAAATAGTGTGATGAGGTGCAAATATGTGTGTTGGGGGTGTTGTGAGGATGTGTGATGTGTGCTTTGTTTGAGATGGTCGGGTGCCTAATCTATAGTTTGATTTGCTCTGATGTTGCTCTGTCTTCTGTGTTTGGCGCGGGAGATGCAGCGAAGGATTGTGATGTGTGGAATAGTGTGGTTGGTAAGTGTGTAGAGTGTGTAAGTGTGTGCCAGCTATGTTATTTTCAAATCTTTCCAATGTGGTGTTTTGAATTACTGTGGAAAGTGGCAACCACCACGGTTTGCACCACCATTGGAAGACCACCAGGGCAAGACCGCCATGACGATTCTCATCTTGTAATAGTTTTGGTGGTTGGTTGTCCGACCTCATTCCTACCCTCCAGAGTCCTGGATTTTGGCTGTACTTTGGTGGTTCTGGCTTTGTAACTCATAATAGGGTGGTATGTATGACTGCCAATATGGCAGCCTTATCACAGCAGCCACCACGGCGGTCAGGTGGTCCGACCGCCAAACTCACATTGAGGCACATAGTCCCCTGTACTAAAGTTAAAAAAATATATATACAGGGCAGGGTAAGGCCCACAAAAAATCCCCCAAGTCAACCTTAAAAATAAATCAGCGTTTTTTGTGTGCTTCTGTGGGGCTCCTGAGGGCTTGCAGCGGAAAACAAAATGTCTGCCTGTATATATCTATATATCTATATATATATATATATATATATATATATATATATATATAGGAGGAGAGGGCATCAGTAGGGCCCCATTCCCCAGCCTGTTAAGGGCCTTTGAGACACCATCACCCAGGCCTCTGTATATTAAAGCGGAGAGCGTGTGCCCCCCTGAACTGTTTTCAACTGTTCTCATCCCCCGGGGCCCAATGAATTTCTTTTGTGGAGGGGTGTGTGCTGCTTTAAAATCTTCCCGTCAGCTAGGAGCAGAAATCTTTTCTGTTTCCCTGCCTGCACTCATGCAGACAGGGAAACAAAACGTCATATTACTCCCAACCAAAGGGAGCAGCCTAGATAGCTAGTCCATCTAGACGGAGGCAATGCTGCCTTTATCACCATCCAAGGAGCCGGCTGGGGTCACCGGATCCCTGTCCCCCCCCCATGCAGCCCCCAATGTGTGCTTGGTGCACTGCAAACCCATCTATTTTAAATGGAGGCCCTGTGGGATCAACAGAGTCAAAATAGCCTCAGGAGGGGGGTGCCCCCTCCCCTTGAAACAAACATACAGCCACAGGGAATGGGGACCCCAGTGGCTGAGAAGGCCCTCTTCCCTTTTAAAAGAAATACTGCCCTGGTGATTGACTCCCCAAAGCCTAATAAGGCTTGGGGAAGGAGGCCACACTGCCCCCTCCCCAATTTAAGTGCATTGGGCTCCAGGGCCTGAGAAGGACCCTTTAAAAAAAATAAAATGCATCCCCAGGGCATAACAATGTTCAGTGAAGGGGGCAACGTGGCCCTCTCCCATTTTTGGGGGTTTGGCCTCAGGGAATAGGGTCATTGGGGCCTAAGAAGGACCGGAGATGAGCCAAGTTCCCCCCACCCATTTTTTTTTCAATTAAATGTGACCCTGATATTTTACTGAAAAAAACAATGGTTAAAGTAACGTTTGTAGTTAGGTGAATATGTCAGTGACAAAATTAACATTTTGAACTAAAAAGAAATCACAGAAATTCACCAGTTATAGTTAGTAGAGCTAACTATAACTTGCGCCTCTGCCATGCACTGTTTATTACTGCATATATTTGAGATGTCATCAGCAATGTCAAAAATTAGGTCATAGAAAATGTCATGAGTGATGTAATATGTAGGGTAATTATCAATGCATGGCAAGGTATATTTCTTTGGGGCATGAGTTATAGTTACTTAAGATGACCCTAACTGGTGAATTTAAGTGGTTTTTAGTGTTTATAACTGAACATTTCACCTAACTATACCATTACTTTAACCTTTGTTTTTATCAGTGAATTTCTAGGTTTTTTTTTAGCGTAAAGCAATAATTAATTACCATACCATTAATCAAACCTCTCACATGCAGCCAACCCCACACTAAGCAGGGCATTCGGTCATGCATGGCAGGGTGTTGGCCAGAGGGCCTGGCCTGTGGCTAGGCCCCTTGGCCAATATCCTGCATGCAGCCCACCCCACGCTACAAATTCTCAAATTAAATGTCCCATTTTCAGGAAATGCTAAGCTCCCTTCTTTCCTTGTGATTTTGTACCAATGATTTAACCAAAGGCATGCTCCAGTGCCTTTCTCTTCAATTACAATATATGCTGGAGTACCTTCTGCGGGCAAATTTCTCCTACCCTAGCTGGAACACATTCATCTCCCCTTACAGCACTTTTTAAGCTTTGAAAAACTTCATTTTCAAACATTTTTGTCAAAAATCAATCATCAGGAAGTGACTGTTAATCCCACAATACCCTTTGTCTATCTTCTCAACCAATTGCGCTTCACGGTTGTCCACCAATCCGTTTGCGACCCTTCTCACTAACCAACCTATCTCAGCACAGCACAACATGACGTCACACTTACACACAGCGGCTTGTCTTCCTAAACTCAAAAACATTAAAAAAGAATGCAATGTTATTTGAGAGCACTTCATCAAAACCAAAAAAATATATATATCTATTTACTACAGGTAGGATAATACAGTCACTTCAGGAACCTTACAGATTTTCACTGATGGCTTTTTCCTCTAGCAGCTATTCTTCTTTCTTAGTTCCCCAGATTTGCAAGCAAAATTGACCCGCAAATTTGACTCTCAACTGATCAATGCGTACTGTCCTGGCACGTAGGACTCACCAAATCTCAGTCAAAAAGATCTTACATTCAACTTGACTCACAAACTTGACTTGCCAACCACGCCCGATTGGCCTACCAAATAGACAAATTACAACAAAAACAAAGGCCCTCATTACAACACTGGTGGTCGGTGTTAAAGTTGCGGTAATACCGCCAACAGGCAAGCGGTAAAAAAAATGGAATCACGACCATGGCGGAAACTGGCAACATAGACAGGCACTTTAACACTCCGACCGCCACGGAGGTAGCAACAAACACCGCGGCGTTAAGCGCCAACAGACAGGCGGAAGACAATGTACCGCCCACCCTATCATAACCTGCCAATCCGCCAGCTTTTCTTGGGCGGTACCAACGCCATCAAATGCTCGGTGGAAACAGGACTTAGAAGGGAATCCACTCACCTCACGACAAGAAATGAATAACCAGGATGCCATGGAGCCCGAGCTGCAGGTGTTCCCAATGCTGGTGTATCTTCTCATACACGACGGATATCAAAGGCGGCGGCGACGACCACGGTGAGTACTGCACCTAGCACACAGGGGAGGGGTGGAGGAAAAAGAGTGACACACACACGCAACACCCCCACTCCCACCCTCACCCACAACACCATACACAAAAAACATGCAGCAACATTACATTTACACCCCATAACCCCCTGGAAGAACGCAAGGACAAAAGCAATAGAGTCCAATCAGTGATATATTAGAAATAGGCAGACATAGTAAACGTTTAGAAAAACAGTATATGCAAATATTTACAATATGTACAGAAGGCCATACACTGTCCTTTATAAATGTCCATGGCCCACTGGGCCAAAAAAATAATGTGCAAAACCCACACTTGACTCCTGCCTCAAAATGGAGAGAACACTGCAGGGGCATCAGGTCAAAAACACACAGGCACCTCAGCGGGATGGGGAAGGGGGCGGCACCTCAGCTGGAAGGTGGTACTACGCCACTGCTCCTGGAGGGGGCACCATGACAACAGCAATGTCCTGGGGAATGCAAAGCCACAGTCTCTCAAGTGGGTGGTTTGCCCACTGCTTGCTCCTGGGGAGTGCAAGGCCACAGTCTCTCAAGTAGGTGGTTTGCCCACTGCTTGGTCCTGGGGAGTGAAAAGCCACAGTCTCTCAAGTGGGTGGCTTGCCCACTGCTTGGTCCTGGTAAGTGCAAAGCCACAGTCTCTGAAGTGGATGCCTTCTTCCACTGGTTCTGGAAGGGCTTTGTGCCCAGTGTGCTTCATCCTGCCAAGGATAGGGTGAGTGGATGCTTTTATCCAGTTGTTCTGGAGGGGGCTTTGTGCCCAGTGTGCTTCATCCTGCCAACGATAGGGTGAGTGGATGCCTTTCTCCACTAGTTCTGGAGGGGGTTTTGTGCCCAGTGTGCTTCATCCTGCCAAGGATAGGGTGAGTGGATGCCTTTCTCCACTGGTTCTGGAGGGGGCTTTGTGCCCAGTGTGCTTCATCTTGCCATTGACTGGGTGAGTGGATGCATGTCTCCACTGGTTCTGGAGGGGGAATTGTGCCCAGTGATGCTGCACTTGGGGTGTGGCAGTTCACATTCCCTCACCTGGGTGTCTGAGGCACAAGATTTATAGGGAACAGGTAACATGATACCCCATGGAGGCAGAGCCAGACTCTATCCTGTGGTGACTAGGCTGCAAACTGGTGATAGTACCGGTGCTGGTGGGGGTGCTTCAAGTGGTGGTGGGATGGTCCCGGGAGACTCCTGCTGCCCTGGTTGGCTGCCCACTGGGGATGATGCTGCTCACAGTTGTAGTGACACCGGCTAAGCATGTGGCAGTGTTGATGGCGGTGCAGTTGGCAGTGCTTGTGGCGGGGATGCGGATGGTGCTGGCTGTGGTGCAGGTGCTGGTAGTGGTGGAGGGAGACACCAGGCCATCTCCTGCAGCCTCGGACTGCTGCCCACTGGGGATGATTCTGCTCACAATTGTTGTGGCAGCGGCGGTGCAGGTGGCAGGGGAGGTGGCGTGCGGGTGGTGGTGCCTGCGGCGGTACTTTCCGTGGTACAGGTTGCAGGGCTGTAGGTACTGATGGTGGGCACTAGTTCCTCACCTGGAGCCTCCAAGGCCTGAAGTGCCTTGCCTTGGGTTTTCTTCCTCTTCCCCACCTTGGCAGATGTTGCTGGGACCTTGGCACTGGCAGCTTTTGTTTTGGAGGAGGCCTTGCTGGGTGGGTCGTCCTTCTTGTCCGTGCTGCATGCTAGCCCCTTCTTCACCTTGGCAGGTGGCGGGATGGGTTGGTCCTTTGCAGGGGTCAGTGACACACTGGCTGCCCTGCCGTGTGCCCCCTTTGATCCTCTGGGATTTGCAGTGACCACAGCGGATGCCGACTTGGTGGCTGAGGTGCTGGCCTGGGATCTGGGCACCCTGGCCCGAGGGGAAGGACGGGGGTAGGGGTAGGGAAGAGGTCAACGTTAGCCAGGAAAAGATTTTTATACACACTGGGACAGGAAGATGGAGAGGGTTTGGGAGTGGAGGAAGAGGGAGTAGTTGTAGGAGGTGTACGTCTGCTGAGTTTGGGTGAAGGTGCATGGGTTGGATGCTGTTGTGAGGTGGATGGCTGTTGGCTGGGTGGGTGCTTGCATTTGTGTACTTTGGGAGGAGTGGTCACAGACACACTGGGAGAGGACACAGGGGATGTGTGCATGGTTGTGGGGGTGGTGACTGCCAGTGAGGGGCGTGTATTGATGGGCGTGCTGGTGATGGAGGTAGTGGATGAAGATGTAGTGCATGCAGGTGTGAGTGTAGACGCTACTGGGAGGGAGGTGGAGGAGGAGTGGAACACAGTGGAGGCAGTGGATGTTGGTGTGTTTGCATGGGCATGGTGCTTGTGTGAGTGCCTGTGAGATGAAGAGTGGTGCTTATGTTTGCCTGAGCCACTTTTGTGTGGTGATTTGGGTGCATGCTGGTCTGAAGGTGTGCTTGGGATAGGCTGAGGTAGAGGGGATTGGGTCTGGGTAGTGGAAGTTGGAGGGGGGAGGCTGGACACAGGGACAATGGCTGCCATCAGTGCTGAGGCCAGAGCCTGAAATGCTCTCTGTTGGGCCACCACACCAGAGTTAATGCCCTCCAGGTATGCATTTGTTTGTTGCAAAAGCCCTGCTACACCCTGGATGGCATTCAGTATGGTTGACTGCCCAACAGAGAGGGATCTCAGGAGGTCAATAGCCTCCTCACTGAGGGCAGCAGGGCTGACTGGGGTAGGGCCTGAGGTTGCTGGGGTGAAGGAGATGCCCACCCTCCTGGGCAGTGCTGGTAGGGGAGGGGGTTGGCGGCTGTACCTGTTGTTCGGGTGGGCACAGAGGTGTCTGCCACCACCAGGGAGCTTCCATCTGAGGAGGAGACGCTGTCAGTGGTCTCCCCTCCTGTGCCCGTCGTGGATCTCCCCTCGCCCTCCTTCCCTCTGGTGCCTTCACCCTCAGTGGATTCGGCCTCCAGGCCCATGTGGGATGCAGCTCCCTTTGTCACTGGTGCCTCTGCCCCTCCGCCAGGTGATGCTAATGCACACAAGGAAAGGGCGACAAAACAAAAAGGGGGGGAGAGACAGAGGATACACTTGGTCAATGCCAGCAACACCACTACCATTGGTGTACACAACACACAGTGAGCTGTCCTATGCACTAGGCCATGCCCAAACAGTCACTAAGATAGTCACCAGCCCATGGGGTACAATGCCTAATGCCAGCATCTGCACACCAGACACCCACAGGACCCTGCCCAGTAGTAGATGGCCACTTACACCATTGGGGTAGGAGTGTGCCAGAGTCTGCACACAAGGGACCTACTTTGCCATGATCACCCTGGCCTAGGGGCACCCACATCCCACATCCCCCACCCAGCTACCTCTTAAAGCGCACAAAGCTTTCTGAATCTGTACTCACCCCTTATGGCTGCTGTGATGCCCTCAAGCGCCCATCCAACTCCAGATAGGCCATCGCCAGGATGCGGAACATCAGGGGGGGTCATGGTGCGAGGGGCACCCCTTCCACGTTGGGAGGCCAGCCCCTGCTGGGCCATCGCCATTTTCTTAGTCCAGCGGCGCAGGTCCTCCCATCACTTGCAGCAGTGGGTGCTCCCACTGGTGTGATAGACTCCCAGGGTCCACACCTCCTTGGCGATGGCACACCAAATACCCTTTTTCTGGTGGGCACTGACCTGAAGGGAAAAGACAGCAGAAAAGAAATCACTCACACGTCCGGACCTGCATACCCATTGCCTACCAGTTCCCACCCATGCCCTGAATCACATACACTGACCACCTCTCATGCAGCACTCAGGCCAGGACACATCAGCTACCCCCAACATGTGGCTTACATCCACAGCACTCCAAACATGCATTGCCCACACATCATGCTCACAGTGTACTCACCTGTTTGTCTGGAGGAATGTAGAGTAATGTGTACTAGGAGAGGACCCCATCCACCAGTTTCTCCAACTCCTCCTCAGTGAAGGCACAACGCCAGCGCACTTTCCTCATTTCCACTTGTCCGTCCTCACAGGTCAGGCAGCCGCCATTTCAGGGGGGCACATGGCATGGCATGGCACCTAACTGCGTCCCAGCAGACACTAGCACATCATCTGACTCTTGACTTCACATACTGCTTCTGTGATGTAAATTCAGCAATATAAATGCAATCTATGTGGAAATATGACCCTCTGCTCACCGTTCTCCTCTATAGGCTACAACCGCTAAGGCAGATTATGAGATGGCGGCATCCTCCGGTGTACAGACCCCTGGTGGACCTGTTGACAATGGAGGATAGACACATTATCATCACATACAGACTTGATAGTGCGACAATCCAAGAACTGTGTGCCCAATTGGAGCAAGACCTGTGGTGTTGCTATCCGCCAGCCCACAGAAATGGAGTCCTGTCAGTGCTCCATTTCCTGGCAAGTGGTTCCTTTCAAACTACAGTGGCCATGGCATCAGGGATGTCTCAGCCAATGTTCTCCAACGTGTTGACCAGAGTATTGTCTGCCCTGCTGAAACAGATGCGCACCTACATCATGTTCCCCCAGGTGGGTGAATTGGCCACAGTGAAAGCTGACTTTTATGCCCTGGGACATATCCCCAACATCATAGGTGCCATTGATCGTACACATGTGGCATTTGTCCCCCCCCCCCCCCCGGAGAACTGAACAGGTTTACAGGAAGAGAAAAAGCTATCACTCGATGAATGTGCAGATGGTGTGTTTGGCGGAACAGTACATCTCTCATGTGAATGCCAAATATCCTGGCTCTGTGCATGACGCCTATATATTGAGGAATAGCAGCGTCCCATATGTGATGGGCCAACTCCAGAGGCACCGGGTGTGGCTAATAGGTGAGCCCAAGGTCCCCACACAATATAAGTAGGTGTTTGGGTATGGGGTTGCCCCTAAGGGTTGGTGTGTGTCTAAGAGTTGTCCCTCGATATTTACAGGTGACTCTGGTTACCCCAACCTGTCATGGCTACTGACCCCAGTGAGGAATCCCCGGACAAGGGCAGAGGAACGTTACAATGAGGCACGTGGGCGTACAAGGAGGATAATTGAGAGAACCTTCGGCCTACTGAAGGCCAAGTTCTGGTGCCTCCATCTGACTGGTGGATCCCTGTACTACTCACCCAAGAAGGTGTGCCAGATCATCGTGGCATGCTGTATGTTGCACAACCTGGCCTTAAGACGCCAGGTGCCTTTTCTGCAGGAGGATGAGCCTGGAAATGGTCTTGTGGCAGCGGTGGAGCCTGTGGACAGTGACAAAGAGGAGGCAGAGGAAGAAGATGTGGACACCAGAACAAACAGAACACAGCAGTACTTCCAGTGACACACAGGTAAGAGACTGTAACTCAACTTAACATTACAGTAATCTGTTGGACATTGTACAAGGCAGCCTCTTACCCTATGTCTATGGCCATTGACTGTTTCCTTTGGATTCTCTATTTTCATATCTGTGTTTCACATTCTGGCTCCTGCTATATGTACTGCTGCCCACCAAAGGTCATCCTTTAGTATATTTCACTGTACATATTCGTTGCAATGCTTGGAGAAAGTTGTACTAATACATTTGAGATTCATTACACTGACTCCAGATTGGTATTTGTTTCAAGGGTGTTTATTTAGGTGCTAATAAGTATAGGGGTATGTGGAAGGGGCTGGGGTGATGGTGGAGGAATGTCCATGGTAGAGTAGTCCTGTCTCTTGGTGTCACAGGTGCATTGTCCAAGGGGGCATAGGAAGAGGAGCAATGGCAGTTCAAGGTGGACAGGGGTACAGAGTGGGACAGACGGTTGACTATCAGGAGAGTCCTATTTCCTGGTGGGGGTCTTGGCAATGTTCTGTGTCTTCTGCCTGGATTGCAAGGACCGTTTGCGGGGTGGTTCTCCTTCTGCAGGGGGTGGGGTGCTGGGGGCCTGTTGGTCCTGTGGCGGGGCCTCCTGTCTACTAGCGCCGGCAGAGGTGGAAGGCTGTTCCTTGGTTTGGCTAGTGTCAGGCGCCCTTTGTTGTGCCACTGCCTCCCTCATGGTCTTGCCCATGTCAGCCACCACCCCTGCAATGGTGACCAGAATGGTGTAGATTTTGGTCAAGTCCTCCCTGATCCCCAGGTACTGTCCCTCCTGCAGCCGCTGGGTCTCCTGCAACTTGGCCAGTACCTGGCCCATGGTCTCCTGGGAATGGTGGTATGCTCCCAAGATGTTGGAGAGTGCCTTGTGGAGAGTGGGTCCCTGGGGCTGTCCCCCCCGTCGCACAGCAGTCCTCCCAGCTTCCCTGTTGTCCTGTGCCTCTGTCCCCTGAACCATGTGCCCTCTGCCACTGACCCCAGGTCCCTGATCGTCCTGGGTTTGTGGGGTTGCCTGGGGTCCCTGTAGTGGTGGACACATTGCTTATTGACGTGTCCTGGGGACAGGGGCATGGGCCCACTGGGTGGGTGCTGTGGTGGTGTTTCTGGAGGGGGGAGGCTCTGTGGTGTTTTGGGACTGTGGCAAGGGAACCAACTCTGTCCAGAGGTCCCTGATGAGCCAGGTTGGTCCAAAAAAGTGAAAACTTTAAAACTAAATGAAAAAGACTTTGTTGATAAGAAAATATTTTTAAGATAATTTGAGGACCTGATTTTGACAAGCTGCTAAACTGATTTTGACAACTTTACCTATTTTTAACAAAAGGTTCCTGTGTGGATGAAGCTGTGAACATTGTTGAAAAAAATAAGGAGGGATTGAAATTGAGACTGAACATTGAAGAGTTGAAAATTTGTAAATTTTTCTTTTATTTTTTTTGTTTTGATTTTTGCTGCATAGCCATTTTGTTGTATTTGTTTTACTTTCTGATTCTTTACAGACCATGGGTAGCCAAAACCAGCAGAACACTAAAAATAGATGCTGTAAATACATGGGTATTAGTTTGGTGATTGTTTGTTCAATTGTATGTTTGGTACTGATTGTGGGTGTGATTGTCTTTGATAAGAATGGGACCAACCATATCGTAGCTATAGAAACAACTTCTTCAGAATTAGTGCCTACTCTTTCAACAATAGATAGATTTAAAATAAATGAGAAATATTTGCCTTCACAGGGAGAACTTTCTTCTAATGTCTTTTTATAGTTTATTGCATGAGTATGTTGATATAATAGATGCAAGAGATTGTTATGTTTGCACACAGATTCCAGCTTCGGTTGAGGAGGGAATTGCCTATCATAGTTTACCACTTACTTACGGCTAAGTTGTAGTCTTTTACTAATATGATTCTATAACAAGGAGTATATCCAATATTTCTATTCTATTGTGGATATGGTGTTTTCTTTTGTATCTATTATTAGGGATCTCAATAAGGTAGCTAAGGATAATCACATAGAAATAGTGAAGGGTTTCTTTGAATCTACATTAACATTTGGGACTGCATTCGCCCACAGAAATAATTTAATCTGTTTACTTTCACTCTTAGAAAAAAGCTTTTTAGATTACACAGAGAATAGGAGAAGGGCAATCAGGGCTAAAATAGATAAGGGATTAGTGTTAAGTAGTCCTGGGATTGATTACGCACACACTGACATTACTAAATAAAGAAGACTAACTTTAGGTGCGCAACATGTAGGAAAGCTTTGTATATACAGACAACAAGGTAGGGTAGATAAATATTTGTGGGAACGAGTGAATGTAGACATGAGGTTTTGTTTGAGAATAAGGGGACATTTATGCTAAATGGTCAAGACCCACCTGTGCCTGGAGTCTGTGGGAAAAATGCATATTGCCGTCTTCCTAGAGGATGGTAGGGCACATGTTGTTTGGGAATAGTCTTCCTGAAAATGTATCAACTTGATCACTTGAGTAAATTTCCTAAAATTACTGAATTACAATCAAAGAGACAAAAGCAAGAATCAGTTTCTAGCATTGTTGGAGATATATTTGGAGCAATAATTCCTTCAGTGGGAGTTCTGAATTCTATTAAATTCCACAGTTGTCTACAGTTGTGAATAACATGCTGGCAAGATATTCAGGAGCTATTATCCTTTTGGATACAGACATGGCTGCGGTAAGAGCTATGACTCTTCAGAACGCCTTCCATTAGACATTCTTTTAGGAAAGGAGGGCGGAGTTTGTAAATTACTAGGTCTGCGTCATTGTTGCTCTTTCATACCCGACAACAGTAACGAGGTTAGAGGCTTGATTAACAATTTAACAAAAGATGAAATTAAATTAAAAGAACTAACAGAGCTCACTGTTCGGGAAAAAGCTGGCAAAGGAATGACTGCTTTGGGGAACTGGATTGGCAACCTGGGAAAAGTATTATTGAAAACAATACAAGAGGTTTCAATTATTGTGATTTGTCTAATTGTAATATGGGGAATATGCAAATTGTACAAAGGGATCAAAAGAAGATTTGAAAAGAATCAGAGAAGGGTAGAATTTCAATTGGAAAGATTATATGGGGAAAACTCAAAAAGAAAAAGATAAAATAAAATTGTAAGGGAAACAAACATTTTAGAAAATCATTACAATGGAAATTAATACATGTATTTAGGATGTAAGTTTGATGACTTATATAGTCATCAAAGTAGGGATTATGAGAGCTGAGATTTAGAATAAAATAATGATTTCTTATTTACTCATACTTCTGTACTAATGTGAAATGGTTTAATAATGAAAACTAATGTTGACACAAAATGTGACGTATTAGTGGCCGCCATCAAGTGAAAGTCCTGCACATGTATATAATAAAAAAACGAACACTGTATTGGAAAAATATTCCATCTGTTTTAGAAGATGTTCTCTGCAAAAATAAATGCTGAAATATTAGGAGTATTTCTTGGGTTTCTGCTGTGCCTTTTAGAAGAGCAGGGCCACAGCTAATATTGAATGTCTGCCATTGCACTGAAAATACTTCTTCTCTGTTGTGTCTCAAGCAAGCAAGGCCATAGCCTGTGGTTATCTGTCTGCCAAGCTGAGCTAAATTATCAACTGCATGAGATCATCTCCCTGTAGAATTACAAGTTTCTTTTGTTTGAATTATGAGTGTATTCTGTATTCGTACTAATGGAATGTGTTACTCTCGAGAGAAAGAACTGATTGGAAAATGTTTCTACTTCTTTCTAACTCTTGTCCAGCAGCAGTGTATTTGAAATGGCTGAACAAAGACCTTCACTGGACAGTGTGGAAATGTGCATGAGATACAACAACTAATATCATTTGGGCTTACGCAAAAGGAAGAAGCAGAAAAATACAAAGCATTGAAGCTAATACTTTCTGATGAACTGATGTTTTATGATTGGATGATTCCTGTCCATATAACGTTTTTAGCCAATGGGAAAGGTTTAGCAAGTTTAATTTAATGTTTGAGAATTAGACATTTGGGATTCATTGCTTCCTGGTTTCCAGAGTCGTCACTTCTCATTCTCATATCTGTCACTTTGACATTTCATGCTTTGCCAATCAGTCTACTGACATTCTGGTATTTTATTATTTTATTATTTTGAATTATTTCTCATGCTCCATGCAATTATGATGGTGCTTACTTTTTGTGCTCAATGCTTGGAGCCTGTAGTTCTTTACTACCTGCCTTAGATAATTAACTTGATGGATCAGAGAACTTAGAGTCCGAAATTCTGAACTGACATCCCTTTTCCTAGTCCTTGTACTGATGCTGATGCTGCTGACCCCCTGATGAAGCTATGCTGTGCTGCTGAATTCTTTAGGATTGGTAAGAATACTGTTCTGTGCAATGTTATTTGTCTTTTGTTTTACAGGTACCAGCTACTACTGTTTTAATTCTGCTGCTATTTGTTAGGATTGGTAAGAATACTGCTCTGTGCAATGTTATTTTGTCTTTTGTTTTACAGGTACCAGCTGCTACTGTTTCAATTCTGCTGCTATTTTTGATAGTGTCATAGCTAAACTTTAGCATGGAATCCAACATGCTAATGCTAATTTGAGGTTCGCAAGGTGTTTTCCTCTATGCCTATTATTTGACTTTTTTTTTTTCTGAATCAAATGTATTTTATCTTTCTTACACAGATATTCATGTTATTGATTTATGTCCTAACTATTGAGTTTATTGTTTTACTTGCTTTGTTTAAATTAAGATTCTTCAAGCCAATACGTCAGCCTGTGATACTTCTTTATTTGTACCATTTGGTGTTGAGAATAATTTTCGTGACCTTAGCTTTGTTAAAGTAGGGAAATAAATATTTTAACTGAAAATAAAAGGTGTGGTTATTCGTGGCCAAATGGGTCATGGTGCATTTTATATTCATTCTTTGGTGACTATTATTATTGTTTAATGTTGTTGTTTTATGTGTCAATAACCAATACGTTAATCAAAATAATTTAAATGAGTCTAAAGGTTCACCGACCTTAGCAGCGTCCAATAATTTACTAATATGGAATGGATAAGCCAAGGCGGTGCTAACATGGCCAATGCCCTCAAAGGCAGGTAATCCTGCACCGCACATGGCATTTGACTGTGTGCAGCAGGGGGTTGGCCACAAAGGCTGGCCCTGGGGTCCCCAGGGCCTTTTTTTCTAAAAGGAGGGGGGCACATGGCTCCATCCCGGAACCTGTTACTTCCCTGGGGACCCCATCCTACAGGGCCAAATTTATTTTAAAGGGGAGAGGGCCACGTTGCCCCTCTCCCAGAGCCTCCTTAGGTCATGGGGCCCCATCCCTGTGAGGCCACTATTGAAATTGAAAGGGAGGGGGGCCTCCACCTCCGAGCTTTGTAAGGCCCTGGGGACCTTATCTTAAATTTTTTAAATGATGTCCTGAGACCCCATTTCCCAGGGCCACTAATGAAAACTAATGGGAAGGAGCCTGTGATTATTGACAGGGTTGTGAATAATCACAGCCCTGGGTCTACTTTAGGTCAGGAGCCCAGTGCACCTTTGTTGGGGGAAGAGGTGAAGGGGCACACTTCACCAGGTTGCTTTTGGCCCTGAGGACCCCATCATCTGATGCTTGGTGGATTTTATTAGGGAAGGTACACAAAGCCCTGCTCCTGGGCCAATTTTGGCCCCAGGCACCCCATCCCCTGGGTCCCGGCACTACAGTTTCGGGGCAGGAGGCAAACAGCCCCCCTCCCTAGGCCGATTTCAGCCACGGGGACCATATCCCCCGGGACTCGGCCAAAAAAGGGTGGTGAACTGGTGCCAACCCAGGGCACCCACCACACTATTGTTGGGAGCTGCCTGGGGAGCCCCAAGACCCCCACAGCCCCATGCAGGCTCTTTCAACCCAGTGGAAGACAGCATTGTTCCCGTCTGCAAGAAGCAGCTAAAACATGCTGCTCCCTACGGGCCGGAGCAATATTTCGATCTGTTTCCCTGCCTGCATCACTGAGGGCACAGAACCATATTTAAAGTATACTCCCAGTGAAGGAGGGAATGTTACCTCTTACCCTCTAGAAGCAGACTTTGGCCCTCATTACAACCCTTGCGGTCGGTGATAAAGCGGCGGTAATACCGCCAACAGGCCGGTGGTAACAAGAATGGAATTATGACCATGGAGGAAACCGCTCACACAGACAGCCTCTTTAACACTCTGACCGCCACAGCGGTAGCAACAAGTACTGCGGCAGTAACTGCCAACAGCCAGGCAGAAGACAATGTACCACCCACAGTATTACAACAGGCCTATCCGCCACCTTTTCCGGGGCGGTATCAAAGACATCAAAAGCACAGCAGAAACAGTACACAGAAGGCAAAGGACTCACCCCTGGAGACACAAGGAAGAACCACGCCGCCATGGAGCCTGAGTTGCAGGTGTTCCCCATGCTCGTTTATCTCTTTCTTCACTATGAACACCAACGCCGGGGAAGACGACCACAGTGAGTACTGCCGCCTAGCACACAGGGGAGGGGGGAGGAAAAAGAGAGTGACACACTCACCCAACACGCAACACCCCCATCCCCAACACCATACACATAACCAGATGCAGTAACATTACGTATTCACCCCATACCCTTCAGGGATAATGCAAGGACAAAAGGAATTGACTAAAATGAGTGTAATAATATAAAATTGTAGAAAATCGTCCTTCAAAATCAAAACAGTATATACATATATACAAAGGGAGGGACACAGCCCAGTCCACAATGTCCGTGGGCCACAGGGCCACATCACATAGGCCAAGGCCCCACTTGACTCCTGCAACAACACAGAGAGAACACCACAGGGGCATGAGGTCGAAAATACACAGGCATCTCAGGGGGACAGGGAATGGGGGGCACCTCAGCCGCAAGATGGTACAACACCACTGGTCCTGGAGGGGGCTACATGCCCTGTGTGATGTCCTGGGGAGTGCAAAGCCACAGTCTGTCAAGTGGGTGGTTTTCCCACTGCTTAGTCCTGGGTAGTGCAAAGCCACAGTATCTCAAGTGGGTGGTTTGCCACTGCTTGGTCCTGGGGAGTGCAAGGTCACAGTCTCTCTGGTGGGTGGTCTGCCCACTGCTTGGTCCTGGGGAGTGCAAAGCCACAGTCTCTCAAGTGGCCCTTGGCAGCTGGTTGTGCCTCCTTGCCCTTGGCAGCTGGTGGTGCCTCCTTGCCTTTCTCCTTGGCAGCTGGTGGTGCCTCCTTGCCTTTCCCCTTGGCAGCTGGTAGTGCCTCCTTGCCTTTCCCATTGGCAGCTGGTGCAGGCACACTGTCAGTGCTGATGGCTGGTTCCCTGGAGCCTCTCACACCTGCAGTAGCTGCAGACACAACTGTGGCCGTGGACTAGGTGGCTGAGGTGCTCGGCTGGGTTCTGACCACCCTGGCCCAACGTGAAGGATGGGGGAAGGGGTAGGGAAGAGGTCAACGGCAGAGAGGAAAAGCTTCTTAGGGACACTGGGGCAGGAAGAGTGAGAAGGTTGGGAGTGGAGGAAGAAGGAGTGGTTGTAGGAGGTGTCTGCTGTGTTTGGGTGCAGGTGCATGGGCTGGATGATGTTGTGAGGTGGATGGATGTTAGGTGTCTGAGTGCTTGTGTTTGTGTACTTTGGGAGAAGGGGGCACAGACACAGTGGGAGAGGACATAGGGGACGTGTGCATGGATGTGGGGGTGAGGGTGTGTAGTGATAGGCGTGATGGTGATGGGGTAGTGGATGAGGATGTAGTGCATGCAGGTGTGAGTGGAGATGCTACTGGGAGGGTGGTGGACGATGAGGAGGAGGGGGACACACTGGAGGCAGTGGATGTTGGTGCATCTGCATCTGGATGGTGTTTGTGTGAGTGCCTGTGGGATGATGTGTAGTGCTTGTGTTTGCCTGCGCCTCTCCTGTGTGTTGTCTTGGGTGTATGCTGGTCTGAATGTATGCTTGGGATAGGCTGGGTTTGAGGGGAATGGGACTAGGTAGAGGAAGTTGGAGGGGGGAGGCTAGAGACAGGGACAATGGCTGCCATCAGTGAGGAGGCCAGAGCCTGGATTGATCTCTGTTGGGCCGCCATGCCAAAGTGAATGCCCTCCAGGAATGCATTTGTTTGTTGCAAATGGCCTGCCAGCCCCTGGATGGCCTTCACTATGGTTGACTGCCCAACAGAGATTGATCGCAGGAGGTCAATAGCCTCCTCACTCAGGGCAGCAGGGCTGACTGGGGCAAGGCCTGAGGTGCCTGGGGCGAATGAGATGCCCACCATCCTGGGTGAGCGGGCACCGGAAACTCACTGAGGGGCTGTTGGGAGGGCGGTGCTGGTAGGGGGGTAGAGGCTATACCTGTAGTTGGGTGGGCACAGAGGTGTCCACCACCTCCAGGGAGCTTCCAATCGGAGGAGGTATCACTGTCAGAACTATCCCCTCCTGTCTCCGCCATGGTGCTCCCCCCGTCCCACTGGTGCCCTCACCGTTGGTGGATTCAGCCTCATAGGCCATGTGAGATGCAGCTCCCTCCGTCGCCGGTGCCACTTCTCCTCCGCCAGATCCGCCAGATGATGCTAATACACATATGGAAAGGGTGACAAAACAAATAGGGGGGGAGAGACAAAGGATACACTTGGTCAATGGCTGCCCCAACAACACAGTTGGCGTACACAGCAACCTCACAAAGGGAACAGCCCTACGCACTAGGCAAAGCATTACTAGTCACAATGCTAGTCACCAGCCCAAGGACAGGAATACATAATGCCAATAGAAGCATACCTAACACCCACAGACCCCTGCCCAGTAGTGGATGCCTACTAGCTTAGTAGGAGGTGGTGTTCATCAGCCCCTGCCCAACATGGGACCTACTCTGCAATGTCCGGCCTGGCCTAAGGGCACCCACAGTCCCACATACCCTCACCGTAGACCACCCCACCACGCACAAGTAGTAGGTTTGGAAACTGTACTCACCCCCTTGTGCCTGCTGTGATGTCCTCAAGTGCCCATCCAGCTCCGGATAGGCCACCACCAGTATGTGGAACATCAAGGGGGTCAGGGTTCGAAGAGCACCCCTTCCTCATTGGGAGGCCGTCCCCAGCTGGGCCTCTGCCATCTTCCGTGCCCAGCATCTCAGGTCCTCCCACCGTTTGTGACAGTGGGTGCTCCGCCTGCCGTAGACCCGCAGGGTCCGCACGTCCTTGGCGATGGCACGCCATATACCCTTTTTCTGATGGGCGCTGACCTGCAGACAAATAAACATAGAAAAAGGTATTAGCCGTACTGTCTGGCGTGTTACACTCATGTCCAACCATAGCCCTCCCATCCCCTTACGCACAGACATTGCCCACCATACATGCAGCACGCTGCCCAGGACCATTCCACCAACCCCCCCCTTACACGAGGCCCTCACACACAGCACTACATTCATTCATGCCCCATGTATTGTGCTCACAGTGTACTCACCTGTTGGTCTGGTGGCCCATACCACATTCAGTACTGGAGTAGGACCCCATCCACCAGTCCAACTCTGCAGCGGTGAAGGCAGGGGCAGTTTCCCCAGTGACTTGAGCCATCATCGGTTTCAGACTCAGGTCACAGCAGCACTTGTAGTGTAGGTCCTCTCCTGTTGAATGTCAGGTAGCAAGTGAGAGAACAGATAGAAAATGGTGCTCACGTCCAGGGCGGTGCGTACCGTCAGCGCTGGCATACTTCACCGTTGGCCACTGTAACCCATAGGGCCCAATGACAACCAATGAGGAGTTGCACAGCGGTACTCGATCGCCTCCCACAACGGCGCACAATGTCAGCGGCATTACCTCATTTCCACATGTCCATCCACACAGGACAGGCGGGTGCCATTTAGGGGGGGGGGGGCAGGCCATGGCACCTAACTTCGTCACAGTACACATAGGCACCATTTGGTCCTATCCAAAAACATACTGTTTCTGTCACAATATGCAATACAGTGTACAGTTTGGAAATGTGGAATACTGACCACCTGCTCACTCTTTTGCCACCAGAGTACAACCGCTGCAGATGAATAGGAGATTGAGACATCCCCCAATGTACAGACCCCTGGTGGACTTGGCAACAATGGAGGACAGGCACATTATCCTCACCTACAGACTTTAAAGGGCCATATTCACAGAGCTGTGTACCCAATTGGAGCCAGACCTGATATCTGCTATCCATCACCCCACTGGGATCCCCCCTCTTGTGCAAGTTCTATCTGTGCTCCATTTCTTGGCAACTTGTTCCTTCCAAGTGACAGTGGGCTTGGCAGCAGGAATGTTCAAGCCAATGTTCTCAATAGTGCTGACCAGAGTGTTGCCTGCCCTGATTAAACACATGCACTGCTACATTGTTTTCCTCCAGGTGGAGGATTTGGCCACAGTGAAAGCTGATTTCTATGCTATGGGACATATCGCCAATATTATTGGGGCAATTGATGGTACACATATTGCATTTGTGTCCCACTTCCCCCCCGGAGAAATAAACAGGTGTTCAGAAATCGAAAGAGCTTTCATTCGATGAATGTGCAGATAGTGTGCCTGCGGACCAGTACATCTCCCATGTCAATGCAAAGTATCCTGGGTCTGTGCATGATGCCTTTATCCTGAGGAATAGCACCATGTGATGGCTCAACTCCAGAGGCATCGGGTGTGGCTAATAGGTGAGCCTATGGTTCCAACCCAGTATATGTTGGTGTATGGGTATGGTTTTGGCCCTAAGGGTTAGTGTTTGGCTATCAGATATCCATCAATATTTGCAGGTGACTAAGGTTACCCCAACCTATCATGGCTACTGACCCCAGTGAGGAATCCCAGGACAAGGGCAGAGGAACATTACAATGAGGCACATGGACGAAAAAGAAGAAGAATCAGGAGGACATTTGGCCTCCTGAAGGCCAGGTTTTGTTGCATTCATCTAACAGGTGGTTCCCAGTGCTACTCACCCAAGAAGGTCTGCCAGATCATCGTGGCATCCTGTATGTTGCATAACCTTTCTTTGAGATGCCAGGTGCCTTTTCTGCAGGAGGATGAGGCTGGAGGTGGGTGTGTGACACAGCAGTGGACCCTGTGGACAGTGACCAAGAGGAGACAGAGGATGAGGATGAGGACAACAGAACATCAATCATACAACAGCACTTCCAGTGACACACAGGTAAGACACTGTGACTTTACCTTCCATTGAAAGTTTTGTGTTGGACATTGTACATGGCAGGCTGATTTTTCCACTACTATGGCCACTTACTGTACCTTTTGGCATCTCTATTTTCAGATATCTGTGCCCCACTCTGGCTCCTGGTGTGTTTACTGCTGCCAACTACAGCAGTCAACACACTACCAATGTATACTTTACTGTACAGTTGAATTTCAATGTTTACAGCTTGTTAAATGAATACATATTTCAATCAATTGACAGACTCTGTACTTGTGTTTGTTCCAAGGGTGTTTATTTAGGTGCTAATAAGTGGAGGGGGTATTGCAATAGGATGGTTTGCTCTCTATGGTTGTTATTGCCCTGGCAGCTTAGCCTTGTGTGGGTATTGATTAGGGCTAAGTGACTGTCTCTAGTGTGCATGCTTTAGTGATGTGTGTCCATGCAGGTCTGTGATGGGGGTCCGTGCATTGGTGTTACGTGCAGGGCTTGGCATTGGGATGAGTGAGTTGTGATGGTGGGGTGTATGTGAGGTGGTGAGGTGATGGGGTGAGGGCAGGGGTGGTGGTATGTTATGGCATGCAGGTAGGGGGGGTGATAGTAGTAAAGAGTTGACCTACCAAAGTCCAGTACTCATGCTACTTCTGCCAGGCCCTCAGGATGCATGATTGCCACGACTTGCTCCTCCCATGTTGTTAGTTGTGGGGGAGGAGGTGGGGGTCCACTGCCAGTCCTATGTACTGCTATCTGGTGTCTTGCTGTCACGAAACACACCTTCCCCCGTAGGTCATTTCACCTCTTCCTGATGTCATTCCTTATTTTTGGGTGCTGTCCCACGGCGTTGACCCTGTCCACGATCCTCCTCCATAGCTCCATCTTCCTAGCAATGGATGTCTGCTGCACCTGTGATCGGAATAGATGTGGCTCTACCCAGATGATTTTCTCCACCATGACCCTTAGCTCCTCCTCTGATAACCTGGGGTGTCTTTGTGGTGCCATGGGTGTAGTGTGTGTGGTGTGTGTAAGGGTGTGTGGGGGGATGTGTTGGGGTGTGTGCTGTAAGGTGTGTGGATGGTGTATGGGTGATGGTGTTTTGTGGCTCTGGTTCTGTGGGTGCTCTTGGTCTCTCTCTCCCAGTTGGCAATATTTTTTCATCGTAAGGGGTTGTGGGTGTTGTGGGTGTGTGTTTTATAGTGTTGTGGGTGTGGTGTGTGTATGTGTGTCAGGTGTGGGTAGTTTGAATTGTCCAATGTGGTGTTGTTTTTTATGTGTGTGTGTATTTTGAGCGTGGCGGTATGTACCTCCAATGGTTTAGCACCATTGAATGTCCGCCCTCGTGGGTCATAATGTTGTGGGTGTAGTTCTGTTGGCGTAACGGTGTGGGTTTTGGTACCGCCAATTTATCACTGGCACCCCCGGACATAGCACATAAGCCGGCCCTGGGGGATTGGGTCCTCAGGGCCATTAATGGCTCAGCGAAGACGTCCTTTGCAGTTGCGGCCAGGTATCTGGGGATAGTGTCCCTGGGACATAAAACGGCTGGGAGGGAGCTGCACAACCCCCTCATCCACTTGAAATGTGGCCAGGCCCCAGATACTCGGCAGCCCAGGCCCAAAATTGGCCTGGCAAGGGGGCCCAATGCCACCATTCCCCTTAACAACATGTCCAGGCCATGGGCAATGGGATTCCCAGGACCTAAAACTGTCTGGGGCGAGCCTTGTGCACCCCTCCCTCCAATATATAAACAATTGTTCCCCAGGGATCTGGCCCATCCAAGGGGGCCTTAAAAACAGCAAGTGCAGGAGACCACGCTTGTTTTTGGTTTTTAATTTTTTATGTAGATCCACCGCAATTTCTCTGCAAAATCTTAAAACAAAAAACATTTTTTGACCCCACTACGAGGCGTAGGGTGTCAGGTAATCCTACCCTGCCCCCTTCTGTATTTTTTGTGGATTTGTTTTAGGACTTAGGCCTGAGTCCCAAGTGCTAAGATGGCTGCCACTACTCCCTGGTTGAAGTGGTGACAGCCAGTCAGATCTCAGTTTAAGATCTGTGGAGAGCTGAAGAGCCATCCCATCCCTATATATACAAAGTAGTTATTCATTCATTATTTAAAAAGCTACTGAATGTATTTACACAAAACACACAGAACAATCTTTCTGGACCTAGATTTAGCTTTCTGCCAAATGTGGTGTAAATCTGTTCAACGGTTTAGGCTGTATCTGTGTCTAAAATTCCTATGGGAAAATTAATGGGGAAAATGTGTTTTGTGACCCCATTTTTTCTCTGCCCCTGTTTAATGGATCACTCCAAAACTTTCCATGTGCGAAATAGGCAATGAAGAGTCCTATTTTGGGAGGCTTTGTTGATATTTGTCAAACGCCGCCAAAGTTATTAGCAATATAAAAAAATTCATTTTTTTACGTTTGAATTGTTTTATTAAGAATATACGGTGGTACATAATATATAAAAATGAACTTTTCAAAGCGTTTTCTTTTCTTACAATAGATGTTTCCGTAATAGATATACAAACTTATACAGTCTGACAGATATTCCTGACTGGATAATTGAGAGATTGTGAGCACACTCTTAAGAAGGAACGGGTACAGGGGGGAAGACGACAGTATGAAGAGTTGATCTTGCAGTAAGGGAAAGATAGGGATGTCTTGTGAAGTGAGAGAAATAGGGGAGAAAGGGGGTGGGGTTTGTTAGATGGAGAGACGGGTAGAAGGGTAAGGGAGGCCATAGACCCCGCAGTTAGGCTAGCGAGACCTGAGTGTGGGTTGTTCCGTTGTTCCCTATCCGAAGTGAGTTGTCGTATGTAGATGGACAATATGGCACATGGGCCTAATTTGTTGTGTTATAGAGTAAGGTGGGGGTAGTGGTTCCGGCCTCTGTGGGATGATAATGCCAAAAGAGCGATGAATAAAAATAAAATAAAAAGGTCTTCCAAATAGGCTTGTTCGTTGTAATGAGGTCATTTAAAGAATGGATTCTTCTTATGTATGTTGATTTCCCAGACATAAATTGTGTAAGAGGGCGAGGGAAGGTATCAGGCTGTTTAGTCCAGGGTCCAGTACGTTTGTCAAGGTGGGGGAGCTAGGGGGTGAGAAAAGGAAAGAAAGGAAAGAGAAGATAACTGGAGGGGTTAGGGGAAGAGCAAGAGGGGGGATACAAGAAAATGAAAGATTCTGAGAGGACAGTTGATTCTCGTCAACCGTTGGTCATTGACTATCTGCCAGCTGCTTCATGGCTTTGTCAAAAATGGGCGCCAGACTTCCACGAATAGCGCCGCTTGATCCTGCAAGTTGTAAATCACTCGCTCATGGGTGGCTGTTTGGTACATGGCAGTCATCCATTCTGTCGGTGTCGGGGCAATACTGGACCTCCAATGCCAGAGTATGCATATTTTGGCCGTGGCAAGTGCTGTGTGAAGTAACCTTTTATGGGCTCGTGATAGGGAGAGGTATGGACGTGTATTGTGTGAGAGAATTAGTGAAGGCGGGGTCGGATGTGGTATCTGTATAAAGTGCCACAGGGCGTGGCGTACCGCATCCCATAAGGGCTGTATCGTCGGGCAATGACATAGGCTGTGAAGTAGATCACAGTGGAGTTCTATGCATCTGCAACATTTCGCGTGCGACAGCAAGCCTGCCCTGAGAAGTTTAACGGGGGTCCAGTACCATTCTTGAAGAACTTTGAATAAACAAAATTTCAAATAGGCTTTGCATACTCCTCTTTCAAGGGCTTCTAGTATGTCTGACAACTCTTCATCCGTATAGGTAATCTCAAGTCTGCCCTGCCATTTTAAGCGCAGTCGTTCAAGGAGGGGCTGTGAGTAGAGATGATTTGTTAACTCGGCATAGAGACCAGCCATAACGCCTTTGTGTCGGCCCCATTTCTGGAGGTAGGTGACAATGGGTGAAGTTTTAAGCGTTCATGGGGGAGTTCCTAACATTCTACGTATACAATGTTTAAGCTGTATGTATCGCCATTCTTGGTTACTGTGGATACCGAACTCCTCCTGGAGAGAGGCGAAGGTTCGAAAGTTATTTCCATCTATTATATGGGATATATTATGGATACCTGCCTCAAGCCATTGGGGCCACATGAAGAGATTCCTCCTATTTTTATGTTTTTATTCCCTGCTATAGGAGCCTGGGCGTGTAGAGAAGGGTGTATTCCTAACAAGCGGTGGGCTCTGCGCCATGCTATGTTTGTGGCCTTGAGAATGGGGTTAGACGGGGGGGCAGCATATATCCCTCCCATCTCGGTATGCTGTCCTCTAGGAGATTCTCTGTGGCTACCCATTGCGGTGGATCAGGTATATTTGGGAGTGTGTATACTAATTGTGATAGTTGTAAGGCTAGTAAGTATTGTTCTACCGAGGGTAGGCCTAAGCTTCCGTAGGATCGTCGCGCTAGAATAATTGCAGGTTTCAATCTTGGGCGTAAGGAGCCCAAGACGAAAGTCCTTATGGATGTATCAATCGAACAGAGTAAAGGGAGGGGTACCTGTAGGGGGATCATGCCTAGCACATATGTAAAACATGGTAGTGTAGTCATTCTGACCGCCTGAGTCCTGCCCCACATGGATAGGCCTAATAGTGCCCATTTGGCAAAGTCCTGTTTCATTTTAGATATAAGGGGGTCTAGGTTGTCCCTGATTATGTGTTCCAGGCCCTGATTAATAAACGTACCTAGGTATTTGAGACGGGTCGGGTCCATTTAAATGGGAGACCATGTATTGCTGCTCTCGTCGTTATGCGGGATAAAGGTAATGCTTCGCTTTTGTCCCAGTTTACGTGGTATCCGGATAGGGGTGCAAAGTCCTCTATGGTAGAGAGCAGTGCAGGTAAGGAAGTTTCTTGATCAGACAGGGTTAATAAAATGTCATCTGCATAGAGATAAATTTTGGATAGGCCCCCTGTTATTTGAATACCTTTTATCTGTTGGGAGTTCCGTATGGTAGCTGCCAAGGGTTCCATGGCCAATAGGAATAGGAGCGGTGACAGGGGGCAGCCCTGGCGTGTGCCTCTTCCAATAGGGAATGGATCTAATAAAAAGCCCCCATAATTGACCTGTGCTGTGGGATGGTCATATAATAGACGTACTTTGGAGATAAATTGTTCCCCTAGGCCAAAGTGCTTCATGGTAGTGAATAGATAGGACCATTCAATGCTTTCTCCGCATCTAGGGATAGGGCTAGGGCTTCTTCAGGCATTTGTAGAGCTTCCAGCAGTGTATGACATAGAGTGCGCATATGATTTCTGGAAGTACGGCCGGTACGAACCCCACTTGGGTATTATGAATCAGCGATGGTATCACTTTACGTAGGCGTGCTGCTAAGACACTGGCTAGGAGTGTAACATCTCCGTTCAGGAGGGAGATAGGGCGATAGCTGCCAACGGAGGAGGGGGTCCCTCCCTGGCATAGGCAGGACGACAATTGTAGCCCTGTTGGATAAAGCGCCCAGGGAGCCTTCCTGACATGCTTCCGTCAGTGCTTCATGTACTGCAGTGATTGCATCTTCCTCTGCCCATTTATAGAATTCCGCAGAGAATCCATCCTCTCCTGGAGATTTATGGTAGGGGAGGTTTGTTATAACTTGTGTTATCTCTTCCTTGCTTATATCGCCGTCTAGGAGGGCTCTGCCAGCCTCCGACAAACGAGGCAGGTTAGCCACGTTAAGGAATACCTCTGTCCGTGTCTGATCAGTCGTTGTTTCCGAAGTATAAAGATGTCGGTAGTACTAGGCAAATTCGTTCACTATATCTTGCGGACGAGTGAGCACCGCTTCTGAGGAAGATGTTATGGCCGATATGGCAGAAGCAGCCTCTCTTTGTCGGAGCTGGGCCGCTAGGAGGCGTCCTGCTTTTTCTCCTTGTTCGTAATGGCGGTCTCGCAATTTCTGCAGTGCATATTCTGCCTGAGATGTATAGAGTTCATTGTGTGCCATGCGGGCTTGTTCTAGGGAGCAGCGTAGCCTAGGGGACGGTTGGGCAGTGTATTGTTTAGTGAGGTTCTGAATTGTGGTTTCCAAGGTGGTTTGGCGGGCTATTCTGTCCTTCTTGGCCAATGCTGCGTCTCGCATCATATTCCCTCTCAGGGTCGCCTTTGCCGCTGCCCATAGAACCCTTTTGGAGGTCACAGTGCTTGTGTTCTCGGTCATGTACGTAGATACGTTAGCTCTTAATTGTTCCTTCCCTTGGGGGGAGCGGTATCTGCGTACAGCGAGGCGTCATGGTTTTCGGCCTGGGGAGATAGGCCTGCCTGGATCAGGATTAGCGTTGGAGAGTGGTCTGAAAGACCACCGTCTAGGATACAGGTGTCCAGCATGTGAGGGATTACTGTGTGTGATACCAAAAAATAGTCCAGGCGCGATTGGGTGCCATGGACGGCAGATATAAAGGTATATTCCTTATCTTTTGGATGTAGCATTCTCCAGCAATCAACTAAACCGACGTCCTTAGTTATGTCTGTCAGGAGTGCCCTGTCGTGATTGTTGCCTACATCAATAGGGCCTGACCTGTCCAGTATGGCGTCTTGGGCGAGATTCCAGTCTCCCCCGATTATATATTGGGTGGTCCAGATTTCTGTCAGGAGGCAATTTAGTTGTAAGAGGAACGGTTGTTTTGAGCCGATTGGTGCATAGACGGAGCCCACACATAAGAAGGTATTCCCTATTTTTAGTTTAGCAAATATATACCTCCCTTCTGCATCATTCCATGTTTTAATGATTGTGATCGGAAGGGATTTTTGCATTAATATAGCCACTCCGCAATTGCAGGGCGTGCTGCTTCCGGATTCTTGGTTCGCTGGGCAGCAGCTGAAAGCAACCCTCCCCACCTAGTCCTGTTTAAGTTTACTAGATTCCAGAGTGTAAAGGTGGGTTTCCTGGATCAGGGCGATATCTGCTTTTTTGGATTGAAAATAGGACAGTATCTTTTTCCGCTTAACATAACTCGTCATACCATGTACGCTCTAGGAGAGGATCCGCAATGGTCGTGTCGCTTGATAGACCCTCCTTGACATCCTGGGCGAGTGTGAAGGATCTCGATTATTCCGGGGTTAGCGGTGGCGGGGGTGGAGGGGTTACTATCTTGCTTGTTAGAGTGGAGGTTATGGTTGTTATGGTGCAGTGGGTTATGGGAGGAGGGGTGCGGCTGGCGGTGGCCGGAGGTGCTCTCCAGGAAAGGGGATAAGAGAGGGGGAGGGCGGAGGAAAGGGGGGAAAAAATTGAATAGATAGAGGGAGAGCCGGGGGGAGCTACAGAGGAAAGAGGAGACAAAGGAAGAGAAAAGAAGAGAGGGGAAGGGTGGGATGAGGAGAAGAGGGAGGGGGGGTGAAAAGACCGGTGTTTAAATTAGGATTAAGAGAATAACGTGAAAGGGTACTGGGGGGGGAAAAGGGATTATAGGAGAGGGGGATGAGGAGGCTGGAGGTCTTACCTCTTTAGTTAGATCTGTAAACGGTGGGTCTGGTTCCTCTCGGAGCTCATGTGCCGTCGGGGTGGTCCCTGCCGGGGGGGGCGGGAGGGACAGCAAGCAGCCGGCTGTAAATACGCTAATAATAAGAAGAGGTGTATCGAGAGTCAAGAGACAGGCCTATTCGGTGGCGGGTGATGATAGTTGTAATGTTTATAGAACTAAAGTGTGTACTTTTAGGAGTAGAGGATAGTTGGCTGTCGTCATGCCTGGCTGGTACTGTCATAAGATGTTATTGATCGTGCGGGAGGGTCAGCAAAAAGGCAAGTAAAAAAAAAAAAAAAAAAAAAAAAAGGGGGGGGAGAGAGATTGGTGTAGAATGTAACTTAATACGTGTTGCTTAATGAATGATGGTGCAGGGGACGGGGAGTGTAAGTGTATGGGGGGATCATAAGATGATATTGTTAGGTAGGGATAGAGTGGATGGAAAAAAAAAGGATATTCAGGCGGGGGAGGTTGGGGTGGGGGAGGAAGGGAGCAGACGGGACAATATAGTTCTGATACAGGCAGAGATACATAGAAGTGTAAATATATAGTACATCCTGAGTATTTCTTTTCGACTGTAACAGCACATTAGCACATACTTCTACATTTCTATAACCTATTAATTCTATTAACATAATATGTCCTATTACTTTATCACATCGTTATATTATGAACTGTTGCACTAGATATCAAGCTGTTTATCATAGGATAAATAATGAGTGCTGGAGAGCCCTAGACTATGTGAGGGCAATGTGTGGTCCACCCCATTACAGGTACCTTTTCGCGTATTATTAAATCATAATACAATACTTTTCTGTAAGGAGGGGTGTATTCAGGTATTGTCAGTTTATTAGTTTGGCACACACTACCATCATGATAGTCCTGTCTTGGGTGGAAATCGCAGGTATCGGTGGTAATTGGTCTGCGGACGAGTGTGTGCACTCAGGAGGGGGTAATTGACAATTTATATTGTGATACCTTAGTATGGTACACCATATTATTATACTATATTATGGTATATTGTATGGTATTATATTATTTTATTTTATGATATTAATGGGGGTATTGATGTACATTGGGCCTCGTTGTGTTGTGTGTCCCAGAGTTTAGGTTAATTTATCTTTGTTCGACCCAATCTTGGCCCCTGGGATAGCTTTGGAGGTTAATTAGTTTTGACGTCGGCAGTAGTCTTATGTGTTGTGTGCTGGGGTAGGTTTGAGTTGTATTGTGATACTTGCTGCTATGGGGTATTCTGTAGCACATTGGGAACGTGTCAATTTCTGCAATGGTTGTTTGTTATTTAATACCCCTTGTGCTATATTGTAAGGCCGAGTCTGGACTCTCATGTAGCATACAGGGAGGCGGTGGATCTAGTCCTTACATTGGTGTGTGTACTCTGTCGCACCCTAAAGACAGATTACAATTTACTGGATAGTTTCACATTATAAGGCCTTATAGCGGATTGTGGAGAACCTATGCTTTTTAAGCGCCTGGCTTTGATAACAGCACTAACAATCTTAGACAATTATAAGAGAGATACACATATATGATCTGAATAGGTACTCATCCGTCCTCGGGGTCGGCAGCTGCTGCAATATTTTGATTTTCAAGCAATTGTCTCTTTTGTGCGCAGTATTGTGGCTCCTTCTCAAGGGGATTCAGTCGTTGGTTTTAAAGGGGAACGGGATTTGTCCCTTTCCATAGTTGGGTGTGGGTTGCGACTGCGTGTAAGAACTGACCCCTGTTATCATGTGATCTGGCTAGTCTCTCTATGTCTCTGCCTCTTTGACCGGCTTCAGTGTCACATAGAGCCATGTTCCTCTTCTCCTTTACTGAGGGTAAGGTTCCGGTACCTTCATTGTCTCCTGCAATATCATGCGGGCAGTTTGTGCTAGCAGAGTCCATAGGTTGAGATTGGAAGGAATCAATGAAAAGTCTCAGTTCTTCGGGGTTGTAAAAGTCCTTGGATACTCTGTTTTTGGTAACCCACATTCTTGCAGGGTCGAAAAGGCCATGTTTTATCTCTAGCTGGCGAAGCTGGGGTCATAGGGCCAGGAAGGCCTTTCTGCGTTCATTGGTCTCCTTGGAATAATCAGCAGTTATTCGGATGTCATGCTGATCTATCTGGAAAGGCCCATGATTGCGCGCCGCTTGAAGTATTTGACAGGTTTGGTTATGCTGCAGCAACCATGCGATGATTGGTCGGGCCTTGAAGAATTGCCGGAACGTTTTGGGTCTATTCTATGTGCCCGTTGGAATTCTAGAGGTGGGTCGAAGTCCAGTGAGGTCAGTTTTGGGAGGGTGGAGCTCAGAAAGGCCTGTATATCCGAGCCTTCTTCGTTTTCCAGGATCCCATGTAGACGAATGTCATCTCTCCGACTCCTGTCCTCCATGTCCGTTAGTTTACTCCTGAGGTAAAGAAGGTCTTGGTCCCAAGACATAGTGGCCTGTGCCTCTAATGATCCCATGCGTTGTTCGAATCCTGTCACTCTGGATTGGAAGCTTGCGATGTCAGATCGCATGGATTTGGTCTCTAGTGTTAACGATGTTATAGAGGCGTCCAGCCCCTCTATGATGCGACTGACAGTGGTAATCTCTTGTAGTATCCGGTCCATGGTTGTGGGGTGGTCTTTGTCAGACATTGTGGTAGGCTTGGTTGAAGATGGCGGTGAAGGAGGGTTTGTCGTTGTGGGGGTTAGGCGTTTGTGATGCAGCACTTCTGAGAATAATAGCTGTCGTGCAGGTTTACTGACGGGTTTATGGTTCGGTTTGTTACTTGGCATTTCCTTAACGATCTACAGAGGTTGTCCACTTAGGGCCCAGGCTTCTCTCCTTAAGGTCCAGTATTGGTATGGGCTTTCTGTGCCAGTCGGTTCTTGTTTCTATTCCGTCTCTCCTCTTTTTTTGTTTTTTACTCCCCTCCAATGTCTGTTTTCACCTGTTCTTTATTCTCCACTTTCTTTTGGCCCCTTTATTTATATATGCGTATGTCCCCCTTGCGGCTATTCCGAATTATGGCGACCTGTCATTGTCTTCGGACCGGGGGGAAGTTGTAACAGTAATGATTCTGCTGCTGTGGAGTTGGGGTATGAACTGCCATAACCCAGAGTATTGAGAGCTTGTGTCCACTATTCCTCGTGCCAGGCTCTCTTGTGGTTGGTGTTGAATGTTGAATGGGGGGCGAGGGGTGGGCATACCTTTCTATGGGTCTTTTGCCAGCTGCCTTGCCTGGTTAGGGTTATGTGTGACTGTATTCTCCACCTGTTGCCATCGGTGCCTCCCCGGTTTGTACGAGTTGCGGTGGGGCATTGACTCCTGCCCTTGGACCTAAATGATCTGGGTGGAGGGGGGGAGTAAGCAATGTTGAGGCCCTCCTAGGTTTTCTGACTTGGATCACGCCTCTCTGCTCCTCCAGCTCCTTCCGTTCACTTCTCGCTCTCTCCGCTTCCTCCGGTCCCCCCTCCTCCACCCCTCCATCCCCCTTCTCCATTCCCCTCCTCTCTGCACCTCTCCTTTACTCTCCTTTCCCCTCCTTCCTCCTCCTCTCCTATTTCTCCCCCTTCTCCTTCTATTTCTTTGGTATTGTTTGCTTTATGGGGGGAGAAGGAGGGAGGGTTGGCCCTAGTGTGCCAATGGAGGGTGGTCAGTAGGATATTACAATAGCCTAATGCCGTTCAGCATTGGGGAGTAGGGGGAGGTGCGGGGGGAGCCATGCCCCCACCGCCGATGATTTCGCTTACCGGGTAGGTTTCTCCGGTTAGTATTAGAGAGGCGCGGTCCTGTCTCTCTCGTGGAATCTCCACTCTTTCTTTAACCGTCGGAGGATTGGAAGTTCGGAAGTTCCCCGGCATCTCAACAAGTCTCCCCATCGGGGTCCGGGAGATCCAGACACCGAGCATATGCGGCCACAGGCCTTCACAGCCCCTTCGCAGCTCCCGCGACCCACCAGGCCACTCCGCAGCCGCTGTGAGCGCACCAGCTGCGGCCCTCGTATGACGCGACTCAGCCCCTCTGGCCAGGCCCTCTCCGCCTGGAGCAAGTCACGAGTCCCTGGCCCCTAGGCTCGTCTCCACGGAGTCCCCGGGCGCCGGTCCAAGGCACGACAGTTGGTAGAGTGGGTAGCGCTGGGTGCGGTGTATTCTCCGGCTGTCTCTGCACCCCCGCCGCCCCCCCCCCCCCAGAATCGCCGCGACACGGAGCTCGTGCTCTAGGCAGCCATCTTGCTTCGTGGCCTGGCCATGCCCCAAAAAATTTATTTTCTACGGGAGCACAATCCTAGCTATACCTACCCAGTGGGGACCATCAATGTGTGTACAAGCTTGTCATTGTTCGCAAAGTCATCTGGCAGGATCCATGACCCTAGATATACAAATGCATTTTCCCTTTATTATCTCCAAAACTACTGGACAGATTTACACCAAACAAGCGAAAGCTTAATCTGCGTACCGAAAGCTAGCTTTCTGCCACATTCGGTGTAATTCTATCCAGCGCTTTGGGCTGTAGTCAGGTCATGTCAAAGGTCCTATGGGGAATTTACATGGGAAATGCACATTTATTTACCCCCTTCTTCTCGGCCCCCGCTTGACTGATCACCCTAAAACGTTCCATGCACAACAAGAATCACTGGGGCACTTTTTAGGAAAGTTTCATGAAGATTCGTCAAACGGTGCCAAAGATATAAGCAAGTCAAAAAATGTTTTTTCAATGGAAACATGGTCCAAACTATAACTACCACTATGTCACAAGTATGTGTATATATATATATATATATATATATACACATACGTATGTGTTGCACCTGGCCCTTTTTGCTAAAACAGTGCTAAAGTGCACATGCTTAGACTGTTGATTGGTTTATCCATGATTGGCATATTTGATTTACCGGTAAGTCCCTATTAAAGTGCACTAGAGGTACCTAGAGCCTGTAAATCAAATGCTACTAGTGGGCCTGCAGCACTGGTTGTGCCACCCACATTAGTAACCCTGTAAACATGGTTCAGACCTGCCACTGCAGTGTGTGTGTGTGTGTACCGTTTTAAACTTCCAATTCAACTTAGCAAGTGTAAACCTTCCCTTATACTACATGTCAGGTACCCCTAAGGTAGGCCCTATGTAGCCCCAGGGGCAGGGTGCAGTGTATGTTTAAGGTTAGGACCAGTAAGTTATATGTCCTAACAGTGAAATACTGCCAAATTTGTTTTTCACTGTGCACAGCCTATCTCTCTCATAGGCTAACATGGGGGGCTGCCTTTATATAGCCAGGATATTTAAAGGCCATACCAGCAGATTCCCCTTGAGAGTAGATAAAAATGTGGATTTTAGGGTCTCTGAACTCATAATTTAAAAATACATTTTTTAGTGAGTTGTTTTTTAAATTGTCTGTTTGAAAATGCCACTTTTAGAAAGTAGGCATTTTCTTGCTTAAACCATTCTGTGACTCTGCCTGTTTGTGGATTGTCTGTCTGGGTCAGTTTGACAGTTGGGCTGTTTTGCGCCTCTCTAGACAGTGACACAAAAGGAGGCGGGTGTGTATCCCTGCATATCCTGATGAGCCATCTGAGCTAGAGGGGAGGAAGGAGTGGTTGTTCACACCTGAAAGGACTGTGCCTGCCCTCACATAATGCAGTCTCCAACCTCCTGGCGTGTGTCTGGGGCCTGGCCTGGACAAGAAAGGATCTTGAAAAAACTTGAGACTTTGCTTTGAAGTTTGCCAACTTCAAAGGCAGAACATGGTATAAGAAGAAGACCCAAAACACCAGACTTTTAAAATCTTTCTGGAATCAAGAGGAACCTCTGCCAAGGACGAGAGCTGAAGGAGGAGTACTGTCCCTTTGCTGTGTTGCTTTGCTGGACTGGCCTGCGGTTGCTGCTCCTGCCTTGAAAGAAGGCACAGGTTGAACTTTGCTGTGTCCTGCTTGAGAAAGTTCTCCAAGGGCTTGGAGTAGAGCTTACCTCCTGTTGGAAGTCTCAGGGACACCAAAGACTTCAGTCTCCTCGACCAGCAGCACTGGGAACTGTTTTGTGGTGCTCAAGAGGAGAAACCACCGTAACGCCGCCAACGACATCGCTGGCCTGCATCGTGACCTGGCAACGCTGCACGGCTTCACACAACGACCCTGGTCTCACCAACGCCATCATCGGACGACTTCACCAAGCCGCTGCTCGCACCGTGACCTGTTGGTCCTGTACTCCGGCATTGCCTGCTCACAACGCAGCCTGGGCATCCCTGACGCCACCGCCCCTGCTGACACCTGGCACCTTTGCCTGCACCGTGGCCTGTGGACACCGCTCGTGAGGTACACGAAGCACCATCCCGTCCCACACCGCAGCCAGCTCCACCACCACCAACTCCAGCATCATCAACTCCAGTGTCGTCACCAGGAATCCTGCCTGCACCGTGGCCCATGGACACCACTCATGAGGGTCACAAAGCACTGTCCCATTCCGCACCGATGGCTTGGGCCTACTGATGACAGTGCTTCAGCAATGATGACACCTCTGCCTGCACCGTGACCTGGTGACACTGTACGTCACACCACCCCACTTCACATCACAGCCCTGGTCTCGCCGATGCCGCTGGATGCCATCACCAAGCCTCTGCCTGCACCGTGACCTGTGGGCACCACACGTCGCATCGTCCACTTCGCAGCGCAGCCCCGACACCATCCACACCAGCACTCCTGATTTCATCACCCTGGAGTTCGATCTGCACGCGTGTGACTTCAAGGGCCAGATGACTCCCACTCTGGAACCAACACTGCAAAGCCAGCGACGCCGCTCTCCGAAGCTCACCGCGAAGATCATGATGCCCTGCAAATCCAAGTTACTGTTTGCGGGTCTTCCCGACACTGTAGCTGGCCCGTGATGCCACAGCCGGCCTGAACTGTTGGTTTTGTTGATCACAACATTGTGATAGCCTCAGGTGGAGCTGTAGACTTCAAGGAACTGTATTTTTAAGATAAATCTTACAAAATGTATATCTTTTTCTCAGGCCCCACTCGACAAATCACACCAAAACATTTAACACAGCGGCAGCAGCTGAACTGACGTTTGTAGTAGTTTTGAAAATGTCACCAACGTTATTACCAAAACAAAAAATGTCAGTCTAAGGAAAAAAGTTGGTCCTAATATATAACTCTCACAGGGAGCAGCAAAATACTGAAATTATTTTATGGTTACGTGTGAAATATTGATTTCATCATCATAGCAATGGCCCTTCTCAAAACCATTCTGAAGTACTTTACTATTTCCAGGGCCATTAGGATTATGTGGCATGGAGGGACAGTTTATGAGGTAAAAGGAACAAATTATGGATCATAATCCATTTACATCCCTTTTTACTAGCAGCAACATTTTTGTGACATATGGAAATTAGGAAACATATGTGTCAAATTATGTACGAATGCAATAAATCTGCAACTATGCAGTAAAATCTGCAGCCACATAACCACATAAACCCATTGCCCGTCACCACTGTCTGTTGTCTGATGAAGAATTTATTCATATGAGATAAACAACCCCTAAACATTCTAAATACAATATGTGCTTTTTCAGACTAGCTACCCCAAAGTAAACATGACATATTAAACATACATAACAGTACATGAATAATATGTGAGTTATCTCCATCTTGGGATTCTGGTGACATTTACAAAGCATGCGGCATTCAGCCTCAGGCTTTATAATGTCAACGGAATCCCTTGATGACAATATAAGATTATATCACACCATTACCTTTACTATACCTATCTGTCTATCTATCTATCTATCTATCTATCTATCTATCTATCTATCTATCTATCTATCTATCTATCTATCTATCTATCTATCTTTCTCTAAGAGCTGCCTGTGGCCGTGAATAAGGATGTATTTGAATTTAACAGGAAAAAAACATGTCAAGGCTCACTTAGATCTGGAACAAACGCTCTGACGAGCCAAGTACACCTTCTGGCTCACACACAACCTGAATGAATACAACAGACCACACCATCTCTATAGCCATAAAAACTGTCTTTGTGTTCCAAGGCCTGAGCATTTGTGCAACATATTGAAGAAGAGAAAACAAAACCAACCCAATAAATGATTCTCTTTTGTCAAACCTTGCAAAGATATACCTGTTGTTGTTCTTTTACAGATGAATAGAGAGGGTGAAGTAATGGCAACACAGAGATTTGAGGGGACAGAAGTGTGAGTGAGGGAACAGCACATGCAGGTCAGAGCCAGAAAACACATATTCTCCCAACAAGGCGTGCTCAATGAAAACAATGAAAGACGTTCCCTAATGTAAGCCTTTGAAGGATACAAGTAATCGAAATAAAAACATGGTAAACTATCTGGCAGGGGAGAACAAATGTATAAGAGGAGGGAAAGTTATTGATCAAGAAGTAAGCAGATTATATTGAAAATAAAGAGAAAGCCAACAAATGCCCAGCAGTGGCTGATCCAAAGCCCACTTTAAATATAGATATTGTACACAATAGGTCTTCCACAACAAACAGTTAAAACTGTCTGTAGATGAAACCTACAAATGAGCCAGAACGAGGCAGAGAGAGCATCCGCTGCCCCTGGCAGAGGTGGAAGGGGACCCAATAGAGCCATCTACTATGTTTAAATTAAGTAAAAAAAGGAAATCACAATACCTAAGGTACACATATCCAGGTAATTGGACCAAAAACCCATGGCAAAGGGACTTAGGCCCTCATTCTGACCCTGGCGGTCGGTGATAAAGCGGCGGCCAAGCCGCCAACAGGCCGGCGGTCTAAAATATGCAATTCTGACCCTGGCGGGAACCGCCAACACAGCCCGCCAACTTAACACTCCGCCCGCCACAGCGGTACAAACAAACAGCGCGGCGGTTCCCGCCAACAGCCAGGCGGCAGACAATGTACCGCCTACCCTATTACGACCCACCAATCTGCCACCTTTTCCGGGGCGGGAGCACCGCCGATAAGAACACGGCGGAAACAGACTACGAACGGGAAAACGCTCACCTCTACGCACTCCACGCGAGATTCCGGCAGTATGGAACCAGAGTTGCAGGTCATCCCCGCACTCCTATTCCTGCTCATATACCAGGAGCACGCCCGGCGGCGCGGAAGACATCGGTGAGTACTGCACCTACGACACAGGGGAGGGAGAAGATTACCGGCACACACCCACCCACCCACACCCACTACAACACACACATCAATGCATTCCCACAGATCACTGTCACAACCCACAAACCACCCCCCTCCGAAATAATGCAAAGACCAAAAGAAGAGATCATAAACGGGCAGATATATTGAAATATGTACACCAGTAATCCCAATAAATAAATAAACTATGTACAAAATATATACAGCTACTAAATGTAGTCCAACCACTGTCCGTGGATCACAGGCGTCCTGTGCAAAGGGGCAAGGCCCAGTCCCACGACAAGAACTCCACGGAGAGAACACTGCAGGGGCATCAGAAAGAAAATAGGACAGGCACCTCAGGGGGAAGGGAAGGGGGGGCACCTCAGCCACTTGAGTACACGACGCCAGATCCACGAGGGGACTCCATGACCACTGGCCCATCCTGGGGAGAGCAAAGCCACAGTCCATACAGTCCATACAGTGGGTGGCCTGCCCACTGGGCCATCCTGGGGAGAGCAAAGCCACAGTCCATACAGTCCATACAGTGGGTGGCCTGCCCACTGGGCCATCCTGGGGAGAGCAAAGCCACAGTCCATACAGTCCATACAGTGGGTGGCCTGCCCACTGGGCCATCCTGGGGAGAGCAAAGCCACAGTCCATACAGTCCATAACAGACCCCACTGCCACTGGAGGAGGCAAGTTGGCCAGAGGACATCCTGCAGCCCTGCCCGAGATAGATCCTGCCCTGCCACGTCTGCCAAAGGGCCAGCGGTTCTTGCCTTGAAGGGCCCAGTTCAGCGGTTCCTGAGACGGTGGAGCCCAGTTCAGCGGTCCTTGCCCTGAAGGGCCCAGTTAAGCGGTTCTTGAGACGGCGGGGCCCAGCGGAGCGGTTCTTGAGACGGCGGGGCCCAGCGGAGCGGTGCTTGAGACGGCGGGGCCCAGTTCAGCGGTTCTTGAGACGGCGGACGGTCTATGGCCAACTGCTAATTGCCTGGTGGTGCCCTCCTGGGCAGCGGGGATGGTGCTCCTTCACTGCCCACCTGGGCTGTGGGTGGTGGGGCCCTCCTGGCCAGCTGGGCTGGGTCCTCCCTGGGCAGCGGCTATGGGGGTGGTGGGCTCTCCCGGGGCAGCTGTGCCGGTTCCTCCCGGGGCAGCGGCTATGGGGGTTGTGGGCTCCTCCTGGGCAGCAGGCCTGCTGCCTGACCTCTCCGACTTGCTGCCCTTGCCCTCCTTAGTCGTGGGCCTGTGGCCCTTTCCTCCCTTTGGAGCTGTGGCTGGTGACTGTCTCTGGGTGGTGTCCGGGGGGGATGTAGAAGGCGGGCTCCTGCGGCGCCCCTTCCGCCTTCTGCTCCTCTTCCCAGGGGGTGGGCTGGCTGTCCCCTTGCTGCTGGGCGAAGATCCAGACATGCGGGCTGGCGGGCTCCAATACCCCTGCACCCTTGTCAAGGGGGCTGCAGGGCTGGTGGTGGCTGAGGTGCTCTTCTTACCCCGACGAGAAGGAGGGGGGGCTCAGGGTCAGGAAAGAAGTTAGTAGTGGCGAGGAAGAGCTTCTTGGGACAATGGAGAGTGGTAGGTACAGTGGGAATGGGAGTGGAGGGAGAGGATGTGGTTGTAGGTGAGTCACGTTTGCTGTCTTTGGGTGCAGGTGCAGGAGGGATAGGCTGTCGTGAGGTGGATGGCTGTTGGGTGGGTGGGTGGCTGCGTTTGTGTGGTGTGGAAGAGGGGGTGACAGACACAGTGGGAGAGGACACAGGGGACGTGTAAATGGCAGTGGGGGTGGTGACTGCACGTGTGCGGACTGGAGTGGAGGGTGTGCTGGTGATGGAAACACTGGCTGATGGTGAGGTGAATGGAGGTGTGAGTGTAGACGTCACAGGGAGGGAGGAGGGAGACGAGGAGGTGGGGGTCACAGAGGTGGTAGTGACTGTTGGCATGTCTGCATCGGAATGTTGCGTGTGTGAATGTCTGCGTGATCTGTGGTGCTTATGTTTGGATGAGCTTCTCTTGGGTGTTGAGGTGTGTGCAGGCTGGTCTGATGGTGTGGGTGGGACAGGCAGAGGAACAGGAGACTGGGAGGAGGGAGTTAGTAGAGGCAGGCAGGAGACAGGGACAATGGCTGCCGTCAGTGCTGAGGCCAGAGCCTGGAACGATCGCTGATGGGCAGCCTGACCCGAATGAATGCCCTCCAGGTACGCATTGCTGCGATGAACCTCCCTCTCCACCCCCTGGATGGCATTCAAAAGGGTAGTCTGCCCAACAATGAGCGTTCGGAGGAGGTCAATGACCTCCTCACTGAGGGCAGCGGGGGTAATAGGGGCAGGGCCTGAGGTGCCTGGGGCGAAGGAGATGCCCGGCTTCCTGGCAGAGCGGGCACGGGGCGAACGCTGAGGGGCTGCTGGGAGGGCAGAGATGGTGCGCTGGGTGGCGGCTGTACCTGTAATGGCGGGGGGCACGGATGGTGCCACCCCCGCAAGGGAGCCCCCTTCCGAGGACGTGTCCGTGTCGCTGCAGGGTCCAGTCGTCCCCGTCGTGGAGCTCCCCTCGCCCTCCGTCTCACTGGTCCAGTCTGACTCTGTGGCATGGCCCTCCTGGGCCATGTGAGATGCAGCTCCCTCCTGCCCCGATGCCACTTCTCCTCCGCCTGATGATGCTGATGCACACAAGCACAGAAAGACAAACAAAAAGGGGGGGGGAGAGAGAAATAAAGGGATATTGAGTACATGGATCTCCGGTACAGTTAGCGGACATGACAGACACAGATGCCCCCTGCACTAAGTTGCGCACTTGGGGTCCGCTACGCATTCCGTGGAACATGCCCTACACGCCTAGAGTTGACAACTGCACCCATGGATGACACGGCCCAGGGATGGCTGTACTGACAAACTACTGAGGGTGGTGGCTGGGGACACAGGGGCTTACGGGGGTGCCCAGCCTACAGATATCGCCCTGGCCTAGGGGGACCCCCAGCCCTCCTCCCCCAACCAGACACCTCCACTGCGCGACAACAGAGTAGATAATGCTTGTACTCACCCCCTTGTGTCTGCTGTGCTGCCCTCACGCGCCCATCCAATTCAGGGTAGGCCACCGCCAGGATCCGGAACATCAGGGGGCTCAGTTGACGGCAGGCACCCCGCCTACGTTGGGAGGCCATCCCCAGCAGAGACTCGGCGGTCTTCTTGGTCCCGCGGCGGATGTCCTCCCACCTCTTGCGGCAGTGGGTGCCCCGTCGATGGTGGACCCCCAGGGTCCGGACTTCCTTGGAGATGGCACGCCAAATCCCGATCTTCTCATGGGCGCGGACCTATGTGACATGTACAGGGAGGGAGAAATACCACGTTCAAGTTTGTCAGCATTTTCCTTTCCAGTGGCCCAACATGCCCCCCATCCCCGCCAGGCCCCCCGCCATGCCCAACATGCCCCCCATCCCCGCCAGGCCCCCCGCCATGCCCCCCGCCAGGCCCAACATGCCCCCCATCCCCGCCATGCCCCCCGCCATGCCCAACATGCCCCCCATCCCCGCCAGGCCCCCCGCCATGCCCAACATGCCCCCCATCCCCGCCATGCCCCCCGCCAGGCCCCCCGCCAGGCCCAACATGCCCCCCATCCCCGCCAGGCCCCCCGCCAGGCCCCCAAGCCAGCCAGTGGCCCCAAATCCATATTGAATTAAACTCACTTGTTGGTCTGGAGGACCGTAGAGTAGCGCATACTGGGGGAGGACCCCATCCACAAGTTTCTCCAACTCCTCTCCAGTGAAGGCAGGGGCCCTTTCCCCAGGTGCAGCAGCCATTGTCCCTTCCAGACCGAGGTCACAGCAACACTTGCAGTATAGGTCCTCTCCTGTGAAAGTTCAAGTCGCAAGTGGATAAGTAGATAGAAAATGGCGGTCACGTCCGCGGCGGTGCGTACCGCGGCGGTGCGTCTCGCCACCGCCGGCGCCCTTCGCCATTGGCTCCTGAAACCCATAGGCTTCAATGTTAACCAATGCGGCTTGGCGCCGCGGTCTTGGCCCGCCGCCCGCCGCGGTGTGCCACGCCAGCGCATTGACCTCACATCCCATTGTCACACTTCACAGGTCAGGCAGCCGCCATTTCCAGGGCCCACATGGCTCAATTTCAACTGCGTCACACAGGCCTAGGCCTTGCATAGCCACTCAGACACGCCATTCACTGCATAGAGAATCGTTTACTGTGCTAGCTGTGAGTACGTACCTGTGGGTTGCTTGACTGTGTGCTCCATGTTGTCCTTCCTAGGCACCGTCCGCTGGGTTGGGCGAGGAGACGGATGAATCCTCCCGTGTACCGACCGCTGGTGGACCTGTCGACAATGGAAGAACGCCACATTATCCTGACCTACCGTCTTAACCGTGCCACTATCCATGAACTGTGTGCCCAGCTGGAGCCCGACCTGATGTCCCCCATCCGCCAACCCACAGGGATTCCCCCTCTGGTGCAGGTCATGTCAGTACTCCATTTCTTGGCAAGTGGGTCATTTCAGACAACCGTGGGAATTGCTTCTGGGATGTCTCAGCCCATGTTTTCGAAGATGTTATCCAGAGTGTTGTCTGCCCTGATGAAATCCGTGAGGAGCTACATCATTTTCCCTGAGGTGGGCGAATTGGCTACAGTGAAGGGTGATTTCTACGCCCTTGGACATATTCCCAACGTAATTGGTGCCATTGATGGGACCCATGTGGCTTTGGTTCCCCCAAGAGACAGGGAGCAGGTGTACAGGAACAGAAAAAATTACCATTCAATGAACATCCAGGTGGTGTGTTTGGCTGACCAGTACATCTCGCATGTAAATGCCAAATTCCCAGGGTCAGTGCATGACGCCTACATCCTCAGGAATAGCAGCATCCCTTACGTGATGGAACAGCTACAGAGACACTGTGTATGGCTAGTGGGGGACTCTGGGTACCCCAACCTGTCGTGGCTACTGACCCCAGTAAGGAATCCCCGGACCAGGGCAGAGGAACGGTACAATGAGGCCCATGGGCGTACTAGGAGGGTGATCGAACGCACCTTTGGCCTCCTAAAGGCCAGGTTTAGGTGCCTGCATATGACAGGTGGATCCCTAATGTACTCACCTAAGAAGGTGTGTCACATCATCGTGGCCTGCTGCATGCTTCACAACCTGGCTTTGCGCCGCCAGGTGCCTTTCCTGCAGGAGGATGGTCGAGACGGTGGTGTTGTGGCAGCGGTGGAACCTGAGGAGAGTGACGAGGAGGAAGACGACGGGGCTGAAACAGACAACAGGGACAGAATCATTGAACAGTACTTCCAATAGGACACAGGTAACATTTCAAAGATAATTTAGTAAATGTTAACTACTCTCCAGCATCTCTGCTGCCTGTCTATTTGCCCCAGTGTATGATGACTGAGTTTTGGCTTTTCCCTCCCTATTTCAGATCTGGGGTCCCCACTACGAGTCCTGTGCTTCGTTTCCCCATGAACTACAGCTTTGTGGCAGCTGTTTGTTGACTTCACCATGTACAAGGACATATTTGCACTGTCATGTCAATTACAATCTATTGAAATCACAGCCAGACTCCAGATATTTTGGTGCAAAATAGGTGTTTATTGAAGTGCTCAAAATGGGATGGGTGGTTTCAAGTGGGTGGGGGCTATGGTGAAGGAATGTCCATGGCAGAGTCCAGAGTAACAGTCACACAGGTGCATTGTCCAGAGGCCTGTGGAGAGATGGAGCATGGGCAGTTCAAGGATGGACAGGGTGACAATGTGGGACAGTGGGATGACATCAGGTGGTATCCATTGCTGGCGGGGGTCTTGACATCCTACTCTGTCTTCTTGCGAGATCTCAGGGCCCTCTTGCGGGGTGGTTCTTCTACTGCAGGAGGTGGGGTCTGGTGGGCTGCTGCTGTGCGGGGGCCTCCTGTCCACTAGCGCCGGCGGAGGTGGTTGGCTGTTCTTGGTCCAGGCTAGTGGCAGGGGCCCTTGGGTGTTGTTCAGTGTCCGCCCTGTTGTTGACGAGGTCCTGCAGCAGCCCTACCATGGTAACCAGGGTGGTGTTGATGGCTCTGATGTCCTCCCTGTACCCCCGATAGTGTTCCTCCTGCAGTACCTGGATCTCCTGGAACCGGGCCAGTACCGTCGCCATCGTCTCCTGGGAGCGGTTGTATGCTCCCATGATGGTGGTGAGGACCTCATGGAGAGTGGGTTCCCTGGGCCTCTCCTCCCCCCCCCTGTCGCACAGCTGCCCTCCGAGTTCCCCTGTTTCCCTGAGCCTCTGCCCCCTGGCCGGTGTGCCCACTACCACTGCCCCCAGGTCCCTGTTGTTGTTGGGGTGGTGGGTTATCCTGGGTGCCCTGTAGTGGTAGACACACCGCAGATTGACGCACCCTGGAGACAGAGGCATGGGCCCGCTGGGTGGGAGCTGTGCTGGTGTTCCCAGAGGGGTTTGGGTCTGTAGTGGCCTGGGCCTGTGTGAGGGGAACTGACTGTCCAGAGGTCCCCGATGGTCCGGGCTGGTCATCGGTGTCCAGGTCGACAGAGCTGCTGTCATCGCTGACGGCCTCTTGGGTGGGGGGTGTGGAGAATTCTGGCCCCTCCGCCGCGGTGTGTTGACGGTCGGGTCCTGCAGGGGTATAGAGGTATGGTTATAGTTTCAATGTGTGGCATATGGGTGTATCTGTGGGTTCTCGTGTCCCCAAGTGCTGGCATTCGTGTGTGGGGGCTTTGGTGAGGGTGGCTTGTGGGGGGGATGTGTATATGCATTGGGCATGCTTTGGTGATGGGTGTCCATGCTTAGTGGACGCATGCAGGCCTAGGTTTTGGGATGTGTGGGTTGTGATGGTGAGACATTGGCGGGGAATAGGTGTGCTGGGGGTGGGGGTGAGGATGGTGGTGGGGGTGAGGATGGTGGTGGGGGTGAGGATGGTGGTGGGGGTGAGGATGGGGGTGGGGGTGAGGGTGGGGTTCGAGGATGGGGGTGAGGGTTGGGGTCTGATTTGGCATGCAGGTGGGGGGGAAGCAGTATTGAAGCTTCAACTTACCAGTATCCATTCCTCCGCCGACTCCTGCGAGGCCGTCAGGATGCAGGATGTTCAAGACTTCCTCCTCCCATGATGTGAATTGTGGGGGTTGAGGTGGGGGTCCTCCGCCAGTCTTCTGCACGGCAATGTTGTGCCTGGATACCATGGAACGCACCTTCCCCCGTAGGTCGTTCCATCGCTTCCTGATGTCTTCCCGATTTCTGGGGTGCTGTCCCACTGCGTTCACCCTGTCGACAATCCTCTGCCATAGCTCCGTCCTCCGGGCAATGCTGGTGTATTGTATCTGTGTGCCGAACAGTTGGGGCTCTACCCGAACGATTTCCTCCACCATGACCCTGAGTTCTTCGTCTGTGAAGCGGGGTTGTCTTTGGGGTGCCATGGGGTGGTGTGTATGATGTGTGGGGTGGAGTATGTGTATTTAAGTGAGTTGAGTGTGGTGGTGTGTGTTGTTTTGTGTGTGGATAGTGTGTGGGTGATGGTGTTGAGTGGCTGTGGCTGTTATTTTTTGGATGCTGGTGTCTCGCTCTTGCCTTCTTTACGAATTTTTTAGCGTAGGGGTTTGTGGGTGATGTGGGTGGGTGTTTTATATTGTATTGTGTGTGTGGGAGTGGTGTGTGTATGTGTATCAGGTGTGTGGGATTCAAATCGTCCAATGTGGCTGAGTTTTGTTCGTTTGTGTGTATTCTGACCGCGGCGGTGTGTCCCGCCAATGGAATACCGCGTTTGAATGACCGCTGCGTGGATTCGTGGGTCGTAATGGCATGGGCGTATTTCTGTTGGCGTGACGGTGGAGGTTTTGTCACCTCCACCTTTCCGCCGACCGCTGGTCTGGCGGTCTGTTGTGGCGGTCGGATTTTCGGAGGTTTGCCTTCTGCGGGTCAGAATGACCGTGGCGGGTTTCCGCGACCGCGGCGGGATTATGGAGGATTTCTGACCGGCGGTAGGCGCCTTTTACCGCCGAGGTCAGAATGACCACCTTAGCGTCTTGGGAGCCTCCTGCTGGGTTCATTGACCCAGCACTGTGTCCCCAATCTTATGGGATGTCCAACAGGAGCAAGGTTTGTGAACCCAGAAACAGAGAGTACAAACCACTTAAAAGAATAACAAAAACTGAAAGGCAGGTACTGGTGACACCTTAGAAAGTTGCATGCAAACTCTGATTGCAGTCCAGGCCCTAAAGACCAGCCCCATGGCTGCATGCCAAAGGCGGTGTTTAGGGTTTTGGCTGTCCATGGTAAATGGAATGTTCATGACTTCACCCTTGATGTGACATGCAATTAAAAAAATATATTAACAATGTTTCAGGTCAGATTACTTATCACTTTAGAGTTAACAGTATCTAGGAGACAACAATGAAGATTGTGTTTATGGTTATTTGAATTTGTTTTATGCATTGTTGTTGCGCTTTTGTGTGTTACGTTTGCATTGTGTTTTTAATGAGGCCAAAAATATGACAAATGGTGCTCCAGGTATAGTTTGATGATTGTTGTATTTGTTATTAATTGCAAAGCCAACCATATTACTCTACCTTAAGCGTGGACTTTAAGTGAATTTCAGTTTTCTAAATATAACTTCACTATAACCCTATTTTTCTTAAATGAATTTATGGGATCTTTGATTATATACCACATCCAACAGTTTGATACAGGGTCCGACCTGTGGCTGGGCAATGCACTAATACATCAATACGTATACCACATGGTCAGTACTGAAGCTAATTCCTTTTCTGATTTTCAGCGATTGTTGGAGGAGAGAAATTTGTGCTCTCATATTTTCACTGTTCTTGGAAGCTTTGCAGTTCATAAAATGAAAAAACCTTCAATATTCCTTTTCCATTTCTTTCTTTCGGTGTAAGCACTTTTGACCAGCTTAGCTCTCATCCAGTGATATCATCCTTTATGTTATTTTCTCGACAAAACCAATCTTTTCTCCCGCTATTGCATCCGTTTTCATTATTGCCAGGTGTTTTCTTAATAACCTCTGACTTCATCCTTCATACGTATGAAGGTGGCAACATCAGTTTTCCTGAATTTCTTCACTGCTCTGAGCTTTCTCCGTCTCAAAAAGAAGTTTCTCTTGTGATTTGGGATTTACTCTTTCAGTTGCTTTCCTTAACACCCTCCGTGGGTAACCACTCTCTCTCAACCTTTCCATTATAATCTAACACATTTTTTAAAGAGTTCCTCACTTATGATTAGAATTTGCTTAAGAGCTCCTGAAAGGGGGTGCTTCTTTAAAGACCGTTTGGTTAGCCAAATTTACATGGACAAGACTGTTCCATGTGGTATGTTTTCGGTAAAGAGATGTCGCTGACCTACAACCTTCCATTATAATCGTGATGTATAAAAATGAATTGGATGACTCAATGATTTGCTTGTTAGCTAGAGATTCAAATTATTTTGCTTCACACACTCCACAAATTGTGTTGCCTAAGCCTTGGAGCCCTTCCATACAACGAACAAACACATCAACTATCAATCAAAGCCAGAGTTCATGATGTACCACAAAAATTTAATTTGGTTCCGCTCACGCCACCCACTCCTCCACCAATGGTGTTATTACTTTATCAGTGTGGATTGTGTTGGGGAGTTCATTAGACATACAACTAATTAAATATTGAGGTCAAGATTGCACACCTATTGACATTTTTATGTCACTGGATTGAGTAATGTCACTTATGTGAAAAACAGAATTATAAATCGATACTCCAAAATGTGTTGAGGTATTACAAGATTTGTGTTGTTAAAATCTGAATATAATGCAGAAAATTATGTGGTAAGTGCAGTCAGTCTATAATTGTGCAGTACATAAAGCAGCCACAGAAGTTTCGAATTCCATTGGTCCTGGCCATTTTCCTTTATTGTTTAAGCAATCTGTCAATGAAAGGCAGACAAAACCTAAACATTTCAATTTGGCCATTGTTAGCTGTGACTTAAGCAGAACTGCTTCAACAATCTCTAACTTGTGTAGGAAGAATACATTTTTAACCCCTTCGCTGCCAGGCCTTTTCCCCCTCCTGTGCCGAGCCTTTTTTTTGGCTATTTGGTGCAGTTCGCGCTTAGGCCCTCATAACTTTTTGTTCACATAAGCTACCCATGCCAAATTTGCGTCCTTTTTTTGCCAACATCCTAGGGATTCTAGAGGTACCCAGACTTTGTGGGTTCCCCAGAAGGAGGCCAAGAAATTAGCCAAAATACAGTGAAAATTTCGTTTTTTTCAAAAAAATGGGAAAAAGGGGCTGCAGAAGAAAGCTTGTAGTTTTTTCCCTGAAAATGGCATCAACAAAGGGTTTGTGGTGCTAAAATCACCAGCTTCCCAGGTTTCAGGAACAGGTAGACTTGAATCAGAAAACCCAATTTTTCAACACACTTTTAGCATTTTACTGGGACATACCCCTTTTTTAAAATTTTTTGTTCTTTCAGCCTCCTTCCAGTCAGTGACAGAAATGGGCATGAAACCAATGCTGGATCCCAGAAACCTAAACATTTCTGAAAAGTAGACCAAATTTTGAATTCAGCAAAGTTCTGGAATCAGAGAGGAGCCACAAATTTCCTTCCACCCAGCGTTCCCCCAAGTCTCCCGATACAAATGATACCTCACTTGTGTGGGTAGGCCTAGCGCCCATGACAGGAAATGCCCCAAAACGCAACGTGGACACATCACATTTTTTGAATGAAAACAGAGGTGTTTTTTGCAAAGTGCCTACCTGTAGATTTTGGCCTCTAGCTCAGCCGGCACCTAGGGCAACCTACCAAACCTGTGCATTTTTGAAAACTAGAGACCTAGGGGAATCCAGGATGGGGTGACTTGTGGGGCTCTGACCAGGTTCTGTTACCCAGAATCCTTTGCAAACCTCAAAATTTGGCTAAAAAACACATTTTCCTCACATTTCGGTGACAAAAAGTTCTGGAATCTGAAAGGAGCCACAAATTTTCTTCCACCCAGCGTTCCCCCAAGTCTCAGCCGGCCCCGGGGGGGGGCAGAAATGGCCTAAAATAAATTTGTTCCTCACCTCCAACCCCCAACCCCCCCCGGGAGCGACCCTTGCCTATGGGGTTGCTCCCCCTGCGTGACATTGGCGCCAAAAAAAAAATCCCCGGTGCCTAGTGGGTTTGTTCCCCTTGGGGGCAGATTAACGGCCAATCAGCCCCCAAGGGGGGAAGAAATGGTCTAAATACAATTTGCCCCCCAGGGGAGCAACCCTTGCCTAATGGGTCGCTCCCCATCTCTAAAAAAACAAACAAACAAAAAAAAAACACAAAAAAACAATTTGCCCTGGCGCCTAGAGGTTTCTGCCCCCGGGCCTAAAATAAATTTGCCCCACAACCCCCCCCCCCCCAGGAGCGACCCTTGCCTATGGGGACGCTCCCCCTGCGTGACATTGGCGCCAAAAAAAAAATCCCCGGTGCCTAGTGGTTTCTGCCCCCCTTGGGGGCAGATTGACCTACAATCGGCCAATCTTCCCCCAAGGGGGGCAGAAATGGTCTAAATACAATTTCCCCCCCAGGGGAGCGACCCTTGCCTGATGGGTCGCTCCCCATCTCTAAAAAAACAAACAAACCAAAAATAAAACCACCAAAAAAGAATTTGCCCTAGCGCCTAGAGGTTTCTGCCCCCCCTGGGGGCAGATCGGCCTAATACCAATAGGCCGATTTGCCCCCGGGGGGGCAGAATTGGCCTAAAATAAATTTGCCCCCCCAACCCCCCACGGGGAGCGACCCTTACCTACAAGGTCGCTCCCATTGCGTGACGGCTCAAAAAAAGATCCCTGGTGCCTAGTGGTTTCTGCCCCCCTTGGGGGCAGATTGACCTAAAATCGGCCGATCTGCCCCGAAAGCGGGCAGAAATGGCCTAAATACAATTTGCCCCTCCAGGGGAGCGACCCTTGCCTAAGGGGACGCTCCCTATCTGTAAAACACAACAACAACAAAAATCCCTGGTGCCTAGTGGTTTCTGCCACCCTTGGGGGCAGATCGGCCTAATAAAAATAGGCTGATCTGCCCCCATGGGGGGCAGAAATGGCCTAAAATAAATTTGCCCCCCAGGGGAACGACCCTTGCCTAAGGGGTCGCTCCCCTTACATGAAAAACAAACAAACAAAAATAACTTCCTGGTGTCTAGTGGTTTCGCCCTCATAAAAATAGGCCAATCTGCCCCCAAGGGGGGCAGAAATGGCCTAAATATAAATTGCCCCCTAGGGGAGCGACCCTTGCCTAGAGGGTTGCTCCCCACCTCAAAAAAAAGAAAACTAAAAAAAAAATTACAAAAAAAAAATCTAGCCCTGGTGCCTAGAGGTTTCTGCCCCTAGGGGGGCACAAAAGGCCTTAAAAAAAATGCCCCCCCTGGGAGCAACCCTTGCCCAAGGGGTCGCTCCCTTCTGTCAGTTACATAATAAAAAAAGACATCCCTGGTGTCTAGTGGGCGTTTTGACAGCAGGATTGCTTTACAAATACATTTCCTTCCCTTTGAAGCCTCTCTGCCTCCTCCCCGTGATCGGAAGAGAAATGCTAGCGCTCCCTCTGGGCTGGGTGCCCAGGACGTAATGGTTACGTCCTGGGCACAGCAGCACTGTGCCGCAGGACGTAACCATTACGTCCTCGGCACAGAAGGGGTTAAACAATGCAAAAGGTACATTTTACTATTTGTTTTCCAAAATTCTACAGTCATCTACATAAATAAGTATTCTCTTTTCTTTACTGCAAAGTAAGTAGAGTATAGTTGGATAATTAATTGACTGCATTGCTATCGCTATTTTCTGGTGACATATACAAAAAACTAGGCATTCAACCTTGTGGTTATTAATGCCACCAGACCCATACAATGACACTTATTACTAGAGGGTAATGTTTAATTTCCACATCATTACCACAGCATCCAAAGCAGTGTGGGCGGGGCGGAGCTGTGCACAGCCCTACTAGCACTACAAAAACACCAGCTCAGCTCACACACAAAGATCTTCATATTAACCTGTTGGTACTGCGTGCAGACGTAGACCAGAACAAGGGGAGAGGAAATTCCAAACACCTCAGACCCACTCTACAATATAATCCTAGACCTGTGGATAATACAGAAGAAGGACTGCCCTTCTACCAAATGAGTGCCCTGCTACAGAGGACTGCCCTGTTGCTTGAGACCTGTGCTGTGTTTGCAAAGGATAGCTGGACATCCACCCTTCATCCCACCTGAGTTACTCCTGGGGATAGTTGTCTGGCCTCCTGTTCTGAGCTCCTGGGACACAACAAGTTTGAGAGAGCTATCTGTAACTGCCCAGCTGACCTGCTGTGCTGGACTTGCCGGTGCCTGCAACTGGACCTGACAGAGCCCTGCTGGGTTTGTTAGAGTGAGTTCCTAATCCCCAACAGGTATGTCACTGGTCCTGGACCCTTGTAGTGGCATCAGTTGAGTTACTCCTGAAAGAAAAGTTGAAATCCTGATGTTTTGGGTCTTTCACCTGTGAACAGGCTTGTTCATGCCAAAATTGTGTTGCCTGTGATGACAGCCAACGCAAACCTCCAGTGAACCTGACTCTTTGCGCTACAGTGACACTCTGTGATGACTGGCAAAGCGCAATCTGCATTTCACTCTACAGCATTGACAGGCTACAGTGACAGATAATGCAAAGCTCTAGTCACAACCATCCATGACGCTCGGCCCACTTTTCATGCTACAGCAATGACCTTCCAGAATGCTCTCCCTGCTCCTCACGGCCTCCTTTACTGCAAACTTGTTTTTTTGCACCCTTCTGTAGAAAGTAACTTTTCAGGAGGGCTAACTTACTATCTGGCCCATGCTCCATTGTGGTCTGCCTGAACATTAGACTTTCACCTGTTCTTGCATGACCAGATAGCTGCCAGTAGCTCTTTGTGCTTTTAGGTGCTATACTTACCTTAAATCATTAAAATTGCATATCTCTTCTTCTGCTGATTGGAATTTTGTCAATTTGGTGTCATATATCTTAATAAGATTTAGGCCCTGATTATGACCTTGGCGGACGGCGGAGGCCGTCCGCCAAGGTACCGCCGCCAAATGACCGCACCGCGGTCAGAAGACCGCGGCGGCCATTCAGACATTTCCTCTGGGCCGGCAGGCGCTCTCCAAAAGAGCGCCCGCCGGCCCAGAGGAAATGCCCCTGCAACGAGGACGCCGGCTCAGAATTGAGCCGGCGTAGTTGCAGGGGTGCGACGGGTGCAGTTGCACCCGTCGCGTATTTCAGCGTCTGCAAAGCAGACACTGAAATACTTTGCGGGGCCCTCTTACGGGGGCCCCGCGGCACCCCCTACCGCCATCCTGTTCCTGGCGGGAGACCCGCGCTCCACAGCCAAGGAGGATTCTGTAGGGCAGTGGTAAACCGGCGGGAGACCGCCGGTTTACCCTTTCTGACCGCGGCTGAACCGCCGCGATCAGAATGCCCTCGGGAGCACCGCCAGCCTGTTGGCGGTGCTCCCGTGGTCGGTGACCCTGGCGGTCACCGGCCGCCAGGGTCAGAATGACCCCCTTAGTCTATTTTACTAAATTGTTGTGACGTTTTTCTTGTGTTGTGTTTTCCCTTTATTACTGTTTATGGGTTGCATAGCTACTTTACACAGTGTGACCAAGTTAAGCATGACGTTTAAACACAGGTTATTTTGGAGACTTTTTATGGTTCACCCTGACAAGGATTGTGGCTGTTGCTTGAATAGAGTTTCACCCCATTGTGGTGTCCTCCCCATCCTGGATACTCATAAATGAATATGCCACACACGGACCATCATCTTACAGGTCTTTATTGCTCTTCATGTAACTGTGAGCTCAACATTCTGAACATGAAATCTATTCACTATACCAGAACACTTATGTCACAGTTCTACAGAATCCACCAGGAACCAAAAGCGATCCGTCATCTCTAACTCACAAAACACTATGGTGGTCATTATGAGTTTGTCCGTCACCTGACCACCATGGTGGCAGTCGGTCCGCAAACAAGCCGGTGGTGAATACCACCATGTTACGACCAAGGCGGTGAATTGACCCAAACACAGCCATATCACCGCCAGTACCACCAGTGCGGTCTGACCGCCGGGCCAGAGGTGGGCACCTCCGGCCAGGAGGTAGCCACAATACCGCCATCGGTATTATGACTAGGCAGACCGACAGCATTTTTGTGGAGGTCGCACCACCACGAAAATGCTGGCAGTCAATCAATCAATCAGTGCTTGTAAAGTGCAACTACTCACCGATTGAGGTTTCAAGGTGCATGGGGGAGAGTGTAGAGTTTACCGGTGAGGTGGTTCCTAAAAAAGCCATGTCTTCAGTCCCTTCATGAATCTGAGGAGGGAGGTTGTTTGTCTGATGTGGAGAGGAAGGGTGTTCCAGGCACTGGCTGCGAGGTAGGAGAAGGAGGGTCCCTGCAGGGGTACGTGGAAGTTGAGTCGCTTGTTTAGGTCAGCTGGTCTGGTGTTGTAGAGGGCTTTTGTGCATGGGTAAGGATCTTGAAAGAGATTCTTTTCTCTGTGGGGAGCCAGTGCAGTGTCTACAGGTGTTGCGAGATGTGGCAGTGTCAAACAAGGTCAAGAACCAGTCTGGTGGTAGCGTGCTGGATGTTTTGTAGTTTCCAGGTGAGTTTTTTGTTGATTCCGGCATAGAGTGCGTTGCCGTAGTCTAGTCTACTGGTGAAGAGGGCGTGTGTGGCGGTCTTTTTATGTTCGAGGGGGATCTACTTGAAGGACTTGCGTTAGAGTTGGAGGGTGCGGAAGCAGGTGGAGGTGACTAAGTTAATTTGATGGTTCATGCCGAGGTCAGAGTCGAAGATGATTCCGTGGTTGCAGGTGGCCCCCAGGAGTTGTTCCACACATTGAGTTGAGGGCCCTTGAAGCTGTTTCTCATCCATTTGGCGACTGCTTCCATGCCTTTGTGGAAGTTGTGTCTGGCTTTGTTGGGTTTGTTGGAGAGGGAGAGGATAAATTGGGTGTCGTCAGCATAGGAGATGATGTTTATTCTGTAGCTTCTGATGAGGGTGGCTAGCGGGGCCATGTAGACGTTAAACAATGTGGGGCTGAGGGAGAATTGCTAGGGCACTCTGCAGGTGGTGGGTGTGGGATCTGCGAGGAAGGGGGGGGTCTCACTCACTGAGTTCTGCCAGAGAGGAAGGATTGGATCCAGTCGAGGGCCTTGTCTCTGATGCCGGCTTCGTGGAGTGTTTTTATCAGGGTGTGATGGGAGACTGTGTTGAAAACCACTGAGAGGTCTAGTAGGATGAGTGCCGCCATCTCTCCCTTCTCCAACAGAGCGGATGTCGTTTGTTGCGGCCAGGAGGGCTGCTTCGGTGCTATGGTTTTTCCTCAACCCGGACTGGGAAATGTCGAGGATGTTGTGGTCTTCTACAAACAGTGGCGAGTTGGCTGTTGACTGCTTTTTCGATGACTTTCGCAGGAAATGGAAGTAGGAAGATGGGCATGAAGTTTTTGAGGTCAGTGGAGTATGCCAAGGGTTTCTTGAGTAGGGGGTTGATCTTGGCGTGTTTCTAATCATTGGGGAAGGTGGCGGTAGCCAGAGAGCGGTTGATGGTTAGGCGGAGCTTGGTGACGATGGTGTCTGCGGCTCTGCTGAAAATGTGATGGGGGCATGGGGCCGTGGGGGCCCCTGGAGTGTATGGACTTAATTGTTCTCAGCGTATCTTTGGTGATGTGTGGGTCCAGGTGGTGACTGTTGGTTTGTTGGTATCGGGATTTGGTAGAGTGGGTTCTGAGCATAGGTTGTCCTTGCTGAAACAAGATATAAAATAGATGGTCTTGATTTTCTGGTGGAAGTAGGTGTTGAGTCTGTCACAGAGGTCCTGTGAGGGTGGGATGTCCTTTGTTTCACTGTTGGGTTGGGCGAACTCCTTGATGATGCTGAAGAGTTCCTTGCTGTTGTGAGCTTGTGAAGAGATTCTGTCTTGTATAGCTTTCTTTCAGGTGTTCCTGATGAGTTGGTGGTGTGCTGTGGTGACGGCTCTGAAGTTGCTTTGGGCTTCTGTGGATTTGGTGTTTTTCCAGACTTTCTCGAGGTGGCGAAAAGTGCGTCTAGATTCTCTGAGTTCGGGGGTGAACCAGCTGGCTTTCTTGGCATGGGTGCTGTTGTTCTTTTTGAGGGGGCTATGGTGTTGGCGCAGTCGGCGATCCATTTGTTGAAGGTGTGTGCTGCAGTGTTTGGGTCGTCGTTGTGTGCAATGGTGAAGGTGGCGATGGCGAAGGTGGCTGTGAGCTGATCATTAGTTATTCTTATCCAGTTTCTATGTGATGGTTGGAGTTGGGGTCTGATGACGGTGGGTGTGTTAAAGGTGAAATGGATGAATCAGTGGTCTGTCCATGAGAGTTCTGTGGTGTGACTGAAGGTAGCGGAGGTTCCTGTAGTGAAGATGGAATCAAGGGTGTGTCCTGCTGAGTGTGTTGGATCCGTCATTATCTGTTGGAGTCCTATGTTGTGGACATTGTCTAGGAGGGATGCGGTGTTGGAGTCTTGTAGATTCTCGAGGTGGAGGTTGAGGTCTTCCAGCAGGGTGTAATTGGTGGCTGTGATGGCTTGTGTGGTGATGCAGTCCATGATGAAGTTGGCGAAGGGTGTACAAGGTCCGGAGGGCGGTAGATGAGGGTTCCCCAATGGTGGATGTTGGGCTGGTGTAGAGGTGTTCCATCAGGCTTGTGGATTCTTCAGAGTCTTTGGAGTGTGTGTTCAGGTGGATGTTGGACCTGTGGATGATGGCGATTCCCCCTCCAGGGTGGCTTGGGTGGTCTTTCCGGGCGATCTTGTATCAATGGGGGATGGTGATAGCTCACGTCTCTCCTCCTTCCTCCTCTTCCGTCTCACATTTACGACGTTCTTTACGATGCCCCGTTCTTTACGACACCCCGGAACCACTCCTCTTCTTTGATGGAGTTTCTCTGCGTTGGTTGCCTTACAGAGAACTCCTCTTCGGTCACGTCCAGGCACTTTTCTGTTTTCGTAACATAATTCCCCATCCAAGCATGGCCGATTGGGCCATGAAGATCCTGGAGTTCAGGACAGTTATTTGGCTGTGACCATATCTTTACCCATAAGATGAAGGGTCTGTAATGAGAAAGGTTGGAGTGCTAAAAACCATCGAAGTATCCTGGGGTTAGTGTCCTTATGGTGTGCCACCCATGTGGAAGGAGCATGATCCGTAAGTATGTGAAAGGAACGTCCCAACAGATAATACTGAAGAGCCACTTCTGCCCATTTTATACATAAGCATTTCTTTTCTATGGTTGGATACTTATGTTCCCTCGGCAGAAGTTTACGACTGATGTACACCACCGGGTGGAGTTTGTTTTTGTTATAGAGTTGTAGCAGTACAGCTCCTAACCCTTGGTTTTAAGCATCGGTCTGGAACAAAAAGGTTTTGGTGAAATCGGGACAACAAAGAACCAGTTGCGTACAAAAAATATTTTGTAGGGAGTCGAAACTGTCTTTTTGTTGGGGTGTCATGGAGGTGATACAATTAGGTGTTTTCCCTTATAGCAGATTGGTTAAGGGGGCAGCCTTCTCAGCAAAGTGAGTTATAAACCTCTGGTAATATCTGACTAAACCTAGGAATGAGTGGGCCTGTTTCTTTGTCGTGTAGTATGGTATTTCTTGTATAGCTTTTATTTTGTGAACCTGGGGTCTAGTGGTGCCTTGTTTGATGTTTTATCCTAAGTACTGTATTGACTCCTGGGATATTCTACACTTAATATGATTCACAGTTAATTTTACTTCCTTAAGAGTGTTGATCACTGCCTCTAAATGTATTAAATGCATCTCCCTAGAAGGACTGAAGATGTCAATGTTGTCTAGCTATGCGGCTACGTGGTCTCTATGCATAATAAGGAGTTTGTCCATTAGTCTTTGGAACGTAGCAGGAGCTCCGAGAAGACCGAAGGGCATTACCTTAAAGTGATATAGACCAGATAGAGTGTCAAAGGCTGTTTTGCACCTATCCTCTGGGGATAGGGGTATTTTCCAATACCCTTTGGTCAGGTCTAAGGTGGTGAGATATTGAGCTGGCCCTAACTGTTCAATCATTTCGTCCACCCTAGGCATGGGATAGGTATCAAAGTTAGAAACGGAGTTTAACTGTCGGAAGTCTATGCAAAATCTGAGACTGTTATCTGGTTTTGGGACCAATACAACTGGGGAGCACCACGGGCTGGTGTAAGGTTCGATGATATTGCCACTCAACATTTTGGTTACTTCTTCCTCCACGGCTTTTCACCTGGCCTCGGGAATACGATAAGGTTTTAAATGGATATGTTTCCCTTTGTCCTTATGAATGTGATGTTGAGCAAGAGGAGTTTGCCCAGGTGTCATGGAAAATACATCCCTAAAGTGATTGATTAGTGTTATTGCCTGTGCTTTCTGTTTGTGGGTTAGATTATCATTCAGAGTTGGAAAGGTTACTGTTGTTTCTGTGCTTATTGCGGGGAACTGTATTTTCAGGGAATAAGTATTAGTAGTCAGAGATACTTGGGTGGGAATTCCCTTCGTATTCTCTCTTTACTTCCATTCATTAAATAGATTAATGATATATATCTGTTCGTTCTTGTTTACATGGGGGACTGCTATCCTATACGTAACCAGAGACACCTTTACTATCACTACATATGGCCCCTGTCATCTTGCGAGCAGTTTATTCTCAGAGGAGGGGAGTAGAATGAGTACTTTGCTGCCGACTTACAGTTCTCTTACTTTACTTCCCTGATCGTAATATTGTTTCTGCTTTGTTTGTGTTTTTTGAATCTGTTCATGTACATCCGACCAATAGGTTCCTACCCTCATTTTCTTTTTCTTCCCATTTTTCTGCGGCTATATCCAATAGACTTCTAGGAAGTCTTCCAAAAACAAACTCAAAAGGACCGTGTCCTGTGGAGTATTGAATATGTGTGTAAATTGCATACAAAACGAGTGGTAGTTTTCTGCCCTAATCACTATTAGCATCAGAAATGGTCTTTTTGGGTGGTGACTTAATGGTACGATTGTATCTTTCCACTAATCCATGTGTTTGTAGATGATATACTAAGGAACTTAATTGCTTGATACCTAACAGATCACATATATGTTTCATTAACTTGGACATAAAAGGAGTTCCTTGGTCTGTTAATAACGCTTTAGTGAAACCTACTCTTGAAAAAATTCAATCATTGCTTGAGCCACCAATCTAGTAGTCATGTTTCTCAATGGAATGGCCTCGGGATATCTGGTGGCATAGTCAACGAGAACTAAAATATACTGAGAACCCCTCGCCGACATGACTAAGGGACCCACCAAGCCCATACCACTCCTAGTAAACGGCGTCTCAATGATGGGTAAGGGATATAAGGGAACTTTTGGCTGTTGAGGGGGGTTGGTAATCTGACATCTGGGACAAGAGGCACAAAACCTCCATATGTCTGAGTATACACCTGGCCAGTAGAAACGTTGGAGAAGATAGGACTTAGTTTTTCTCTACCATAATGACCTCCTCTGGTTTGACTATGGGCCTAGTGCAGGACTTGGGATCTAAAGGGAATTGGTACTAATAGTTGGGTTTGTGTCTTGTCCGGGGTTTTTACATTTCTATACAACAAACTCTTTTTGGGGGTAAAGAAGATTCCTACCTTATCCTGCGTTTCAGGATTGACCTGCTCCCAGATGTTTCTAAGGTGGGGTCTTCCCTCTGGCAGGTCCGGAAGCTCCCTGGATTAGGATCTCCAGGTTGTACTGTGAAAGAGAGGGAAAGAGTATGAGATGACCCAGGAATACTAAATATTTTGTTGTTTTCTCTCTTTGCTCTATTACTCAACTTTATCTTTTCCTTATCTCCCTCTATTATATCTCCAACAAAGGGGGCCTCTGATCACCACTGGAATGTTTCCTCTTGACTGATGGCTTTATTCAATAATAACAGGAAATTGTCATAATCTGTACCTATTATGAGGTCCTCTATTAAGCTGGGTATGCCCCCAACCTTATGTACCTCTAGCTTTCCTCGCCAGTCAATTGTCACCTGAGCAAGGGGATACACTCTAGTCTCTCCATGTACACAAGTTATTGCCATTTTGTCTCCCTCTCCCCATTGTTGAGGTGCCACCCTTTCAGCTTTGATAACTGACTGATGGCAACCGGAATCTATCATACCTGGGTAGGCTTACCATTTACTGCCATTTCCATAAGACATCTAATACTTTTACCCTTGGTACGCATGACCCTACCTTTCGAGAAGCCGATTTCCATGGGTTCAGGATTCTGGACCCGTTGGGGACTATTCCAGGCTATATGCCCCCACTTTGTGCAGTTATAGCACTGTGGTTGGGGCATCATCTCTTTTCCCAGCGATCGGGAGGTCTAATACTTTCTAGGAGGCTCTTCTGAGGAATTCTATCAGTTGAGCACTTATACACAGGGGTGAGTGCTCTGTTCCCACGTGGTAGATAAGTCCTGGTATCTATTGTCCTGTGGTATGCACTGGTCAATTTTATAGCATCTGTTATGGAAACCTAGGGTGTTGTCTGATCCAATGTTGGGTCGAAATGAGAAGAGCCTCTAAATACTGTTCTAATAACATCTTCAGAACAAACTCCTCTTTAGTAGAATCTTCAGGTTTAGCTATTGTAACCCTACATCTTGTATTCTGAAATACAAGGCCCAGGTGTTATCGTTGTTTCCCCATTTCTCATGCCCGAATTTTACCCTATAATGTTCACTATCAAACCCAATCTTTCCAATATTGCCTTTTTGATCTCATCATAAGTCATCGATCCACCTGGATTGGCCACTTGATACGCTGTTTGTAACTTGGCTGTCAACAAGGGGGCTATATATTGACCCCATCGTTCCTTGGGCCAGGTGCAGAGAGGGCTACCCTCTCAAAATTGGTAAAGAAAGAATCAGGATCCTCTCCTGTCAGATATTTCTGCAAGACTGAGCTTGGTACATTCGGATGAACTTTGGAACTCGCAATCGTTTTGGTTAAGTTCTGGATGGCAGTCTCATGGACCAATTGGTTAATAATAACTCTGGATTTGTTTTCACCCTGAATGACCCCTTATCCTCCCTCTCCCTCCACTCACTCCTCATGAATAATGGCTTCTTTTTACTTTAAGTACAGCCGTACCTTGTTTAGCCATGTTCCTCCAGGACCGTGGTGTGGCTGTCACGTGGTGTCTCTCTCTCTCTGTTTTGGTCAGCACTGCTGTCTGGCTTTATCTCTTGTATTCGCTCCGCTCTCATCCGTTGTTGGGGTTCCGGTTTCTCCTCGGCTTGTCCTGCGTTTCCTTCTTCAGTGTCTTCTTCCTCTCCTTCTTGTACTCTCTCACTTTGTGTTTGCATGTACCTCCTCCTTCCTCCGCCTCTGTCTCACCTTGATGATGTTCTCCTGGGGTCATTCCCCAGAACCACTCCTCTTGCTTCTTGGAGTTTCTCTGCATCCTGCCCCCGGGGTGCCTTACAGAGGACTCCTCTTCTGTCACGTCCCAGCACTTGTCTGTTTTCGTAACGGGATTTCGGTTACAACCCCCCACCCCCTCGGCATACACGCACTCACACATACACAACACCCCTCTCCCACTCGGCATACATGCACTCACACACACAACACCTCACACTCATACACACACAGACACCACTCACATTCACACAATACCCCCACCCCCTTTTGGACAATCAATGTACCTGCTTCCGCAAGGTTGCCGTCAGGGAGGGGATGGGTCCCGGCATTTTCCACTGCCGGCACTGCACCGCCATGCAGGAAACTGCTCAAACTTCTCTAATTTAGCATGCCGGACAATGTTTTTGAGTGTGCTCATAAAGCGTTCAACACCATTTGCTTGTGGCCAAAGAGGTGTGCTTTTCTGATGCCTCACATTGAGATGATCAAGAAAGTCTCTTAATTCTCGACTGTTGAAAGGCAGGCCATTGTCAGACTTCAAAATTGAAGGAACACACTCATTACAAAAATGTCATCTAACTTCTCAATGACATTTTCTTGAGTAATGTATAAGAGATCTACTAGTGGAAAATGGGAGTATTCATTGATAATCACCATCAGGTGATGTCCATTATCAAGAGAAACAAAGAAATCAACAGCAGTTCTTTCCCATACATATTCAAGGTATGTTGAGTGATTTTTGGAGATAAGAAATTGCACAAATGACAGACATTGAACTCTCTTTCAGTTCTCTTGTCAAGATGAGGAAACCAAACAAGGTCTTGTAGAGCTTGTTTAGTGGCAATAATTCTACAATGTCCTTCATGGACTAACTCAATTACTTGTTGTTGGAGATTCTCTGGTATGGCAATTCTCATAAGACACTACCTTCTTGAGTAATGGACAGTTTGTCTTTCACATTTATTTACTTCTGATGTCCACTGTCACATGTGAGAGGTTGAGTTTTCTGTTTCAAGGAATGATGTGCAATAAAACCCTTTTAGTATCAACATGTCACTGTCTTTACTTATTGCATTGATAATGTGTTCCAAAGAAATAGTGGCAGGGGTACTGGACTTTACAATGAAGTTAATGGAAGCTTCAGCAGCTTTGGAAGGGGCTCCATGAGACTGTACTGGTACTTGTGAAAAGTAGTCAGCAGGGTTTTGATCTTTCCCTGGTCGATGCATGATAGTGTAGTCATATTCCTGTTGTCACAAACTCCAATGTTCAATTCTAAGACACATCTCGGCTTTTGGGATTGCCAAAGATGGTAAGCAATGCTTGATGATCGGTTACAAGAGTGAAGTGTTTTCCATCTAAGAACACATGGAAATGTTCATAAGCCCTCACCACTGCTAAACTTTCTTTCTCAGTTTGTGAACAGGCAAGTTCAATTTGTGACAATCTTCTGCTCACATAGGCCACAATATGCCTTCAAACATTTAGGAGTCCACTGTGTTGGGTAATGATCGTAGCCAACCCGACCGGGCTTGGATTAACAACAACTGCTTTAGATCAAAGTAGGCTATTTCAGTGGCATGTTCAATTGCATGCTTATTTACATTCATGTGGCCAGTAAAATGAAGCATTTGTTTTTTTGTAAGTCTCTTAAGGGAGCGCTTACTATGGTAAAATCACCCATGGATCTGGAACAGTAACTGGCCATGCCAAGGAATGAATGTAACACAGTAGCATCTTGGGGGGGACGGGTAGCTGAAAAAGCTTGTACTTTAGCTGGATCAGGCATCATACCCCCATCAGAAAAGATATGGCTAAATTTGAGTTTTGCTTTGTCAACATTGAGTTAAACCTGAATCAATAAGTAAACAACACACTTCCGTAAGAGTTTGTCATACTCCTTTTGGGTAGCTCTAAAAACCAATATGTCACCACTGTAAATGAAAGCATTCATGACAGGTTGCATGATACATTGAACGACTTCTTGATAAAGTTCTGCAGCTGGGACACACTGAAACCTATATCTGAACAAACCAATTTAGGTAGAAAAGGTGGTAAAGCACCTGAAATTAGCCTTTGCATTCCAATTGATGATACCCTTTGTTCAGATCAAGGCGAGAAAAGGCTTTGGCACTATTTAGCTGTATGATAATGTTGGCAATGTGTGGCTTGAGATGTAGTTGTCTTTCAAAAGTCTTGTTAGCTTTAAGCATATAAACACAGATGCGTACAACTCCTTCACTGTCCTTTTTGGGCACTACTGCTATGGGCGAAACCCACAGAGTTGGACCAGAACATCTCTCTTAGATATTATGCTTTAGTAAGATCTCAAGCTCTTTTTCAACAGCTTCTTATATATGAAATGCAATTTGTCTATGTCTTTGAGCAACAGGACGAATGACCTCATTGATATGCAGTTTCACTTTCATGGTTTAAAGTTTTCCTGATCAATGAAATAACAACAGGAAATGACTTACTATTTTGTGATGAGCATTCATGTTGTAGTTCACAGATATCAGTCCCATAGCCTCAGTATTGAAACTGAGCAACTAGCCATTTTTTGCAGTACTTTGAAGTAAGTGGATGGGTGTTTGTACTTTTGTCTTTTTCTGTCTCCTGGATGCTACAAATGAACCTTGACTCTTTGATACAGTTGATGCAGGCCATGTATACACTTTAGTCTTCGATCTTGTGAGACAGTGCAATGGAGACAGTTCATGGTATTCAGTCCAGGCATACTGTTTATCAACATGTTTATTGTATAGAGCAATCAGTTACTTTTAGTGTAATCTTCGGACAATGTTTGAGTGTCTTTTGAGATTTCACTTCTCAGCTTTTTATTTCTCAAATTTCTTCTTTGCGTGCAGCCAGTCCAACATGTGTGCGTTTTTCTGGGGTAACATCGACATGACACATCCATCTTCTTCACTGTCATATGACAATGAAACTGAAGAACTCTTGGAGGAAGATTTAGATGACCATCGACTTAATTTAGTGTTGATTTGCCTCATCTGATATTGCTGCTTGGCCTTATGGGTGTGAGTAGAACATCGCTTCCGGAATGTATGAGTGTCAGTTTTGGTTTCTCATTGTGATGTGCTTAGCTTTTCCTTCTCTTCACAAACTGTTATAAAATGGTTCTCCTTCCCACAGCCTTTGCATACTTGCCCAATGGAGGGACATATCCACATCTAAAGCACAGTTTATTTTTCTTTGAAGATATTAATTTGTGTCCTTCAGCTTTGTGTTTTTGCTTAAATTTCATGCTCATGACTGATTCATTCTGGGCTCCTCTGGGCTCCATGTCGATCAGCACGTTCCTCAGCTCCGGCAGCCTTGAGAAATTGTTCCAGACTAATGTTTTCTCTCAGCATTCATCGCCTGAATGAATCTGACAGATATCTATCAATAGTTCCTAGATTTATGACATCATTGAATTCAATGAACTTACGGCGTTTTACAAGCGTATCAAGTCTCTCAACAAATTCATTGATTGTTTCACCAGCTTAATGTTTTTCCTCAATGAAAATGTATCTTTCATAATCAACATTTGGCACTGGATTGAACTTGAGATTTAATGCTTCTTTGATTTGACGGTACGTGACTTCTTCAGTTTGCTGCAATTTCTTTATTACATGTTTTACTCCTTCACAGCAAGTGTTTTGAGGTATTTAGCAATATTTTCGTTGACTGCTTCTTCCAGAGCATCAGTGAAGTCATCAAACATTTCTATCCAGGCAGTCCATCTGTCACCAGTATTTTGCTTTATGGTGGTATGGAAGGGAGGTGGCGGTTTCAGGAAGTCAGCAGCACCATATTTTGTCCTCTTTCCGGCAGCCATTAAAAAAGTTCACTATTCCACGGCCTTTCAGTTGGTCCGAATTCAATTACCAGCCTCATAAGCACAACCCCTGTGCTTCTGCTTAGGTTGCAGCACTTGGGGCTATGGTCAGATGGCTCTTTTTTCAGATTTTGGTAAGAGTGGTCTTATTTTTTATATATCTGATTATCATCACCTCTAATGTTTCTCTGTATTGATCAGCTTCTTCTGAAATTAGCTTTTCTCTGTAATGTATGATTTTAAGCTCAGTGTCTCGTAGTGGCACAGTACCTCTTTCACGGCCTTACTAGGAAGTTTGTGGCCAATGATATGTAAACTTCTCAATGAACCTATTAACCGTTTTTTATCTTCTAACGCTTCACACCAGCTGAGTGGCTCTTTGACTCCACATAAGCCAAAGCCGATCTTCACTTCGACAGAGGCACGAGCAGTTAGCTGGACCACATCAAAACCCTCTGGGAGACCACTGTTAATCATCGGGTTACATATCCACTATCTTGTCACCAGTTGTAGCCTCCTCCTCAGCCTGGGTACTTATAAATGGTTAAGCCACACATAGAGCTTGGTCTTACATGTCTATTGCTCTGCGTGTAATTGCAAAGTCAGCATTCTCAACATGAAATCTATTCACCACACCTCAGCATTTACATCATACTCCTTTGGAGTCCATCAGGAATCAAAAGGGACCTATCATCGCTAACTCACAATACACTACACTCCTCAACCAACAACCCAGTATATATATGCTGGGTTATTTATGAACATGGGAAAGACAACAAGGCATAAACCATAAACATAGACAGACAGAGCATTTTTTTATTCATCACCATTGATGAAAGAGGAGAGAGGCATCATGACCCTTTTGAGGTTTCACTTTTCGTGAATCATTGGCTCATATAAATATATAATTAAAATCCGATTAATATGTTATTTTTTTGGCAATGTTGAGTGTGGTAGGGCCAGTGATTCACAAATGTAAAACCTCAAAAGAGTGAAGACACCTCTCTCTTCCCTCATCAATGGTAATGAATACAAATTTGCTCTCTGTCTGTCTGTATTTATGGTTAATGCCATGCTGTTCATAATTATAAGTATATAAGTAAAAATGTTTACCCACAAACACAAAGGATTACATTTGAGCAATGAATCAGAATAACTGGGCCTTGTAATTATGGTCGCTAATGTTTCCTTCTGTAAAGTTGTTTGATCTGGCATCCTTGGCACGGTTTCCCCAGACTTTATTGCCTTACTGACCTCCTGTTTTGCTGACTTTGTTGTTGCTGGCTTTAGGATTCTGGGCACTTAACCACTGCTGACCACTGCTAAAGTTCATGTGCATTTTGCCTAAATCATGGTAACATTGGTTTATCCATAACTGGCATATTTAATGTACTTAGAAGTCCCTAGTAAAGTGCACTACATGTGCCCTGGCTGGTAAATTGAATGCTACTGGTGGGCTTGCACCACTAATTGTGCCACCTACTTCAGTAGCACTTCAAAATGGCTCAGGCTTCCATTGCAGAGCTTGTGTGTGCAGTGTTAAACTGCTATGTCTACCAGGCAAGTTAAACCGCTTGCCATGCTAAAACCTACCTTTTTATTACATATAAGTCACCCCCTAGGGTAGGCCCTGGATATGTACTTTGAAGTTTCACATGTCCAGGTAGTGAAAGCCTCTTAAATTAATGTTTTACTACTGCAAGGCCTATATCTAACACTGGGTTTGCCTTACTACATTTTCTAAGTGCAATTCCCAAATGGGACCAGGTAGATATTTTGTGTTTGGTGTCTCTGGATTCCCAATTTAAAATCACAGCTTATGGTAAAGTTGGATTTTAAGTTGCAAGTCTGAAAATGTCACTTTTAGAAAGTTGGCATTTTTTGTTGCTTTAGCCATTCTGTGCCTTTGCCTGTCTCTGAATACATGTCTGGGTGGGTGACAGCTGAGCTCTTTTGCATTCCCTCCAGGCAGCCATACTCAATGGAGCAAAGTTGTGACTGAGTGGCCATCTACATGTTAATGGCCTGTCCTAGGCAGGATGGGAGGGAGGAGCTGACACTTACAGTTGAAAAGCCTGGGCCCGGAGCCCTCTCAGATGGCTGCATAAACCCATGTAGTGAGTCTGGAACTAGGGATGGAATGGAAGGGACTTTGTGCACTTCAAATTCCTCTCTTTGAAGTCTACCCCACTTCAAAGGCACAACTGAGTATAAGTACTGGACCCCACAGCCCACCAAATCTGTACACTTAATCAGTACACCTCTAGATCTGAGGGCATTCTGCCAGGAATAAGAAAGGGACTGTCACTCTCCTGGAACTCTGCTGTACTTTGCTAGACTCCTGCTTTGCTGTGCCTGTCCTGCTGCCCTGCTACCCCTCTTACCTGGGAGTGAGAAGGACAGGACCTGTATTTCTACATCCCCAGAACCAAAACTCCTGCTGAGATGTCTCAGGGAAATCAAAGACTTCACACCACTCTGCTACAGCTTCTGGACTCTCAACTGTGAGTCATAATATGCCAAGTGGGGTCAGTCTAGCCATGGGCCCTTGTAAGTGTGTTCTGCAGTTTTTTCCTACAGAAATCCATGCACGGTCATCACTGTGCCAATCAGAAATACTGCATCACAACTGTCAGTGAGCAAAAAGACAGTGAAATACCTACTACATGGCTCGGAACTGATGCATTGCCCTCTACTCCAATGCATTGCCTGTGCATCCCCAGCTGTGCAGCTTGCCGATGATTCTACACCTTCATCGTAAAGGGTTTGCTGCCACACCTCGGCACCATATCAATGACTCCGTGGCTTGACGATGCATCCCTGACTGTGTGGATTGGAACCAACACATTGCCTTTGCATCGTCTCTCTGCTCCTCGCATCGGATCCTTGACATCGATGCAACCATCCATACAAGGTACCGTTTTAGCAGTATAAGGTTGGTTCCTGTAGCTGGCTTGTGCTCCTTCGTGGTCAGCCTGAACTTTTAACTTTACCCCAGTCGTGTGTGACCAGATAGCCCTAGTTGGCACTTTAAGCTTCTAAGTACTACAAATGTAGATAATCTTTAGAAAATCAGATCTCAACTTCTGGTCATTGGATTTTTGTTGTTTTAGTCTGGTTTTACTTATAAAAATATAATCTATTTCCCTACCTTATTGTGGAGTCGGTTTGGGGTGTTTTCACTGGGTTACTGCTTTAAATGTTGCACAAATATTTTACACATTGCCTCCTAAGTTAAGTCTGCCTGCTCTGTGCCAAGCTAACAGAGGGTGAGCACAGGTTAATATAAGGTGTGTATCTGACTTACCTTGGCTAGGATTGTGGTTCCTGCTTGGACAGGGCGCATACCTCTGCCGACCAGAAACCTGATTTCTAACAAATGTCATCCTACTATGGAATACGCTGAGTAGAGGCATTGAATGAACTAAGAATAAAGCAATACATAGATCATTCTTTTTTAGTTGGATGTCAAATTTGTGTTTGTTTTAGCATAATTTTGTTCCCCATTGAATATCCAAATATTAAAAGATATTTGCATCAGCATCACTTTTAGCACTTGAAACAATCCCCAGCATCAGTTTTGGTTATGGATGCCTTCAATTGGTGAGATATGCATGGCCTCACACATGAGCGTTGCAAGTGTGGTTGCCGCAGAGAAATAGGCATATGCTAAAACTCTATAGGTTACTTTTCAAAGATCTGCAGTACCAGGTGAATCACTCACATTATATAAGTGCCTGTGTTAGACTGGTTGGTCTATGTCAGAGTCCATTACATGCTAGATACAATTCTGAGTCTTGAATACCAGGTACAGCTGTGAGTGGCATGTGGCCTAAGGTCCTTGGAAGAACAGTTGTTCAACTGCCCAGTCAACAAAAAATCTAAAAAAGACAATAGATGTGTATATATAAGGAAAGTCAATCTCGGCGCTGTGTGGCAGTCACTCACTTGTAAGACAGATGCAATGCCTAGTACACAATGTATTCCATTGTAGGATGATAAGTGCTTTAGGGATACAATGTGCAACAGGTTCACAAATAATAGCATGGTATTTCAATGCCACTGGAAGGCAATACAATTTTGAATACAGTCATTTACAAACCCAACTAGTGTCACATGTGTAAAATGTATTTGTGTAATCCCTACTTGATGTAGGCTATCTTGTAGATCCTCAATCCCTCATGTACTGTACAGCGCTCTGTTGCTTCACAGCTATGTTTGCACTATATAAATACCAATAGCTATCACAGTGGCAGCTGACGCAGGTCATTTGGGTCTACCTTTCCAGATTGCCACTATAGACTGGAAGAACAGTGTTTACCCGCTATTTCGGCTTTGCCATTTAAGCCAATGCCAAAACCACCACTTCCCTTAACTTTATGTGTAACTTATATGTAATGTACTTTTCATAAATCTTAACAGCAGCCCTTCTAAATTGTCATTTTGCTGGCCCCATTGGCTAACACAGGGTCACCGGCTGGCACCCCAGCCTGGCTAACTCCTGAATGAAACTACCTAAGTGGGTACTGTAATGTATCAAATTAATTGTTGTTTAAATCTGATCCCATGCCCATGTCAAATTTATTGTTACAAGTAAAGTTCTGCAACTTTTAGAAAGCTGTCACTCTGTGCCCCATCTGGCCCAGTAGCCTCACACAGGCTCTGGCACTCTGCCTGCCAGGGAGACATGTGAATGACTCCCAGGCTTAAAAACAAAGGCAGTTGCTGCAAAGTGAGGTGTCACCTCCTCTCCCAGGATGGCCACCGGATTGTTAGGCCAAAAGGCGATCTTCAAAGGGGAAGCTGCCTTTTTTGGGTAGATGGTATTAATACTCCCATGGCAGGCTGACATTTTTTCATATAGATAGGTTGGAGACAGGGACAGAGAGGTAAACTCAGTGTCCAAACTGGTTTTCCTTGGATGTGTAGCCCTCAGGTAGCGACACCTCTAGGGTGGGCTACAAAGCTCCTGACACCTTGAGAGTGGCTAGAATAGTGCACCCTGGTATAGTCAGATGGCACACATTGCAGGAAACACATCATCAGAATGGAAGGAACCCAGTATCCCGGTGAATAGTGACCTATGTGATCCCCTCATGGCACTTTCCTGTGATAAATATGGCACCTTGTCCCTCAGATCATGTTGGATTTGTAGAAAAGACAAAAGAAAGACTGCCAAACTGCCCTTGAACCTGCACAAAGAAAAGCTGCTTCACTTTGGGCTAGTGAACTGTGGACTGTGTCTGTGGCTACTAGCTCAAGCAAAAGTTGATTCCCGGCCCCAGGTCAAAGCAGAGATTCCAAGGATCAGTTGACTGATCACCTGGAACCAGCTCAAAGGACATAAGAGCTGAAGAAGACCAAATTGACATGTTGGTAGCAACCGAAGACAATTTGTCACTACCAGTCTCAGTGCAGAAAGGGCACGTCCGATATAGCCAAAAGTTGAACCCATGTCTACAAGACCTTGGAGTGCTGTAAGAGTCTGGATTCATCACCCCCAAAGGACACTAGTCCCTACCTAAGATTTTTTTTTTCTAACCAAGGTGCACAGAGACCAGTCGCTCAGCATCAGCTTGCCAGGTACTGCATCCTAGAGGACTTCGAGGGACCCCAACCTCTGCAGTCAAAGTCACCTCACTTCACCCATGGACCCATGAATTGCCACATGTTTTACGGTTCCTATGAATAAAGTAAGACTGGGTATCTGGTCAACCTAAAAGTCAGTGTATAGGGTCTCAATACATCTATAGCAACAGGAAATGTTCAGACACTTCCTAGCTAGCTCACAGTGCCCCATCTGATTCCCTAAACACACCAGGTTACCAGATGGTATTTTCAATCTCAAATATGACTGCTCAGATTCTCAAAGAAAACGTGGAAACAGATCTACCCTTTCATTGTCACCCTGAGTACCCAAAATGAGACACAAGAAAGATGCGGAAATGTTGTTTCAAACATTTATTACAATTGTATTCTTGCATAAAAAAGCTGGGCTTATTAGGCAAAAATGACAAGCATGGTAATGAGGATTGTGAAAATGGTGAAAAAGATAAATTTTCTAACCATGCTAATGTTAGTATGTTGGCAGACTCCTATCTGACAAATCAAATGGGATAACCTAATCCCTCCTACCTGGGAAAGATGTACTGGGAAGCCAGTCTGGTGTGGACCAAACTATCGTCCTTTGCAGAGTAAAAGTCAAAGGCTGAATCTCAGCCACAGTGCACCAAGTTTCATGATAATCCCAACAGAAGTGCTCCTCTGCCGAATGTAGGATAGGACATGGCAGTTTTTATATTGCAAGTACTATTTGTATCGCACTGTGTCAGATGTGCAGAGCCAATGTGATGTTATGTCTGCAAGTGAGGAGCTGTCTCCATGGCCATTCATAATACTCAGGGCATCATGTTCTTCATGCTTAGCATTGGACAGAGTGTACAGACTGAAACCTGCTGCATATATAGTGATTTCTCAGTCCATTATCATATCAGCAAAAAGTTGAGTAGAGTCACTATCAGAGTTAAAGGCTAAGTTAAAATATGCAATCTAAAAGGAAGGCTCTACTCAGCCTTGTTGTACTTTATAACACCCTCCCCTTGGCCTTGGGACACTATGATATATATCTAAAATATAAAGCACACTTTAATAATAAACACAAACAAAAGTCATATATAAAACATGTCAATTAAACTAATAAAACTGATAAAAACAAGCAGCTTAAAAATAAAGGGCCAAATCAAAAGGCTTGAAGTCTTCTGACGTATTTCCATATCCAAAGTCAATTGGTTCCAGGAAGGAACCCGCAACAGCAGACCACTGATCCACTGTAGCCTGAGAAGTAAGTTCTAGCCAACTTAGCCGAGGCTGAAGGTAAGACAACCAATGTTGTAACAACAATGTTAAAGTCAGATTCCAAGAAATCCAAGAGCCAAAGCATCCATATCAGACAGAAGTAATGGTATGCACCCAGCTGCGATGGCAGCCTCATGGGACAACACTGAAGGTGGGTGTGGGTCCTTAACAAGCCCACATACAGATCCATATCCACTGAGTGAACCAATTGCCTAGACAGATACAAGTCCAGTACACACTCAAAAGGGCACAGCAGAACATGGACTGTACACACTGTGACCACACAGGTCTAAACGACAAATACAAGTTGACGATCAGTTTCTGGAGCAAAGACACTTCAAAATACTGTATCATGCATTCACAGCACAGCAGGACAGGTGGCACATTCATCACTATTTGGCCTCAAGGAGGAACATCTATTGCAGAGCAAAACCAAATAGACCTAAAAGATCAATGACTAGGAATAATACAATTGGTATGCCTCCAAAAACAATTGAAACCAAAGATTTCAGAAAGCACAGGATCACTCCAAATCCAGTCTAGAATATGCTCATAAAGCCAAACTCATTTGCTTCAAAAAGGTGTACCACTCCTGCTGCATTAAATATTCTGTGAACAAGTTCAGCAAAATTCTCCTGCACATTTGTGGACAAAAGCGATTGGACTTCTGAGGACAAACTTGTAACTTGAAGATCAAAGGTCTCCTCGGAAGATGATAGCGCAACATCCTTCATAAACAATAAGGCTTTCTGTCAGCTCAGTTTATCAAAGTTCACACTAAAAATAGGGATGGAAGGCCGTACTGTAATTTCTCTAACCATGTGTGTTGGTGGGAACAACACATTGTTATTGCAGGTCACAATCCCTCAAGACCGTCACCACATATGGGTCACCTGGTTTTTGAGGCAAACTGCCTTTTCTCTCAGTGTAAGAGCACTTGCCCTGAGCTTTTTCTTTTTGATACTATATTTAGAGCCAAACACAGCACATCCGTCAGTTCCTGCATGGCTGTTCGTGTGTCCCACAGCATGGTTCTTCACATTTGTGTGCAGTGTTTGTTTATGCACACCTCATACACTCTGTGTTCTTTGAACGATGTATTTGATTCTCTTCTCTTCAGGCCTTACTGTTTCCAATTCACAGTTAGGCCCAGTGTGCATGCCAATGTATGTGCTCACCTTTTTAGCTTAACCGGCCACCCCCATATATAAAAGGGATCCTAGGCCCTGATGAATGCCCCAGACCAGTTTGGTGATAGAAAAGGGCAAAAACATGTTGGCTACCTATGATCTGACAACACGTTGAATAATTATATTCAAGATTATCCCAATTCATTTTTTATCTTACAAACAAACACGGTAATTAAAGGTTCAGACCAGACAGGTGATTTGTGAAGTAAAGTTTAATTTATATTCCCTTTCAACTGGATCTCTGCTCTATCCAGAAAGATTAATTTCAGCACTCCCTCGGTGTTCTTTTAACAATGAGGTTGAGTCTGCCCAGGTGGTACCATCCTACCTGGATGAGGCTATGTGGTCATTTGATGAAACATGACACAATAATGTGTGTGAGACCACCTAGTCCATAAGGGGAATCCCCCGACCTTTCATTGAACACCCCGCTACCATTACCACATTGGTTCTCAACGATTAGTCCACCAAATTGGTGAAATACTAATCAGTGGAACAGGTGAACATATCCCATCCTGAACATCCCCCATACATTTTTGTGTTATTGATTCTTATATTAGGGAGACTGTATGGTGGTGATACGCTCCCAGAACTCTCTTTTGTGTGTAACACACCTGGTTTCATCCCACAACAACTTTGGTTGTTCAGAATCAAGTAACTCCCATTCTAGAGTAATCACAACACTGGGCAAATCAAGAAAACTGGTGTGATTTTCAGATAAACCACGTTGACAATGGACACATTACATGCACCATGAAGCATCTCCTCTTTACAAAGTAATGAATGGCGGAACAAAGCTTCACATTTGTTTTCCCTAAGGAAGGCTTCAGTTTCCCCACTCACGCATTTGAAATCGATATGTAAAACCCAGGACTCATGAAGAAAACTATCCCCGTAGCTTCATATCTGCCTGCCTGAAAATGTTTCAAACAAGATGTAAGTTGAAATGTGTAGAAGGGTAATGATATAAAGCTGTAAACTAACCAAACGGCAGAAGGTGTCTCTGCTACTAAAAAGGTCAATTTCTCTAAAAGCTCAATGTTCAACATGGTATAAGTTGCATCTTTTTTTTTACCATCAGTCTCTGTATGCATGTTAAGTTATATGGCAAAAACAACTCTGTTGCAATCAGACACTTCCACGGTACACAGCTTGATTTCAAAACCTGCAATGTCCAACTCAATTATTTAGTTAACCTCGGTTGGCTCTGCCCATGTTCTAATAAGGACATATCATTCTGTATGATATCAAATTTAGGCAACATAATGGCATAGGGCCTGATTACAACTTTGGAGGACGGTGTTAATCCGTCCCAAATGTGACGGATATACCACCTACCGTATTACAAGTCCATTATATCCTATGGAACTTGTAATACGGTTGGTGGTATTTTTGTCACATTTGGGACGGATTAACACCATCCTCCAAAGTTGTAATTAGGCCCAAAGTGTTATTTAAAGAATAAATGTGAATTGACAGCATAGTCATACCATTGTCCACAAAAAAAGTTTTTTTTAATTCTCCCTGCCAATCTGTCTCAACTGTTCAACACCATCTTGCTGAGAAATTTTCCCAGTCTCATTATATATGGCATATAGAAAGCGTTTTGGATGTGGTGATTTAGGATCTAACAAGAAATCTTGTAAATGCATGTTTTCAGAAAGGAGAAATAGGTGTTCATTACCTGTGGCTAGTGTGGAATGCTAAAACCATTGGTGGCACAATTTCTCTATGCTATAAGTTGTGACCCACCCTGAATGTTGTGACTGCAAATACCAAGACTCTGGTCTGCTAACTTTAAAACTCAAAATGAAGTTTAAAAAATTTACATGATAACCAATAGTGTTGATTGGCCACACTAAACACCTGTCTGGACCTAAAATTGAAGTATTTTATGTACGATTGTGAATCATGTAATTGAATTGTTCTTTCATGAAGTTTGCAGAAGGTTTCCAGTTGTCCAAACGTGCAATGGAGAGAATGCTAGGAGTATTGATTTATACATTTTAGCCACACCCATACAAGTTGTCTGTTGAACTGTTTTGTTCAGGAAAGTCATTTGTCTAGGTATGAGGCATGCAGGTACCTGCCAATGGCCTGTTCCCAAAATCAATTTTAAATCAATATTATCTTTTCAATATTCCTTACCCTGTAGGATCAGTTGTGATATAAAGAAGTCTGAATAAATCTATTTAGTTTTGGTCAGCTTATTTTTCTTCGCTGGGGAAGTAATGAACTTATAATAATTGTGTGCTGAAAAATATTCAAACTTTCTCATATATGTGTTTGAACTATCTAATTGTGTTGCCAGGAAATGTTCCCATTGTGTGCAATTAAAAACTGCTTGTAGAGAACTAGCTTTGTGTAAATAGTGGTGAGCATGGTGATGATAATACATTTCACCATAATTAGTAGAATTCAAATACAAATCCTCAGTTTCAAATACGGAGTAGCTTTCCAATGTAGAGAGCATACTTCTCACAGTGTTCACATCCCATTCATCGGAGATCGCATCAGGAATAATGATGTAGCAAATAGAAGTTTGAAAACCAGACGGTGTATGTAAAGTTTCAGTAGGACCAAAACTATCAAATGGGACCTTATCCCACACAATTCCATCAGAGATGGAAAATGCAGGACTGTTCACTAGGGACAAGTCACTTTGTACTTCATGCGAGGAAGAAAGAGGCTTCAACACCTCGGCAACCAGTTGAGGAGCAGTTGGTCCGGGAAGATGGTGTCCATTCATAATCAAGAAGAAAACTGTACAAAACCCAATCAAAATGAAGAGGAAAAACATCCAAATGGCAATCCAAATATAGGACCAAGGAGGAATCATATAAGTCATTTTCAGCCAAAGACGACATGCACGTACTCCATGTAAGTTAGTGTGTGAAGGATGTGAAGAAAAATCAATGTTGACAAAGTAACCAGAGGCAGTCTGTGCGAAAACAGAGACCTAATGTTGTAATGGAGATCTAGCAGTCTCTTCCGAAAGTGGTTTATAATAAACAATTTATTAGAAACAACATTTTAAAAGTGTAAACTCACATCTGGAGTGCATCCTGTATGGGCAGTAGCAGCAGGAACTATTGGAAATTCAGCATCTGAAGTACCTTTCCAGGGAGAAGCAATACCTGTATTACTTAATGCTTGAAAAGGAATTTACTGCAGGGTATTGAGAGAAGGCAGGGAACAACCCAGGTGCCCTCGTGGCCTACTGTGTAGGACTGACCACATGGTGTAGCTTTATTAGGTAAATAGAAACAATATGTTTGTTTTTACTATCAGCAACTGGACACAAAATCACAGTTCTTGTACCTTACATGCCTTGGACTATCACGGGTACTCGATATAATGGGCCAAATTCCTACTTATCGATAATCTTCTCTCTGACTAGATCCCCAATGATTGGAATCCAGTCAGAAGATGCTGGTTGCTCCTTGACTTCATCAGTGGCAGAGCATTTGGTAATTTCATTTGAGCGCAAGTCACAGAATTCTTGTAGTTCCTGTAAGACAGTGAAACATTCATTAATGTCAAAAGGTGTGTCTGCTGCCAATGCACCAAGATTATCAAGATCTGGAACGTACATCTGGATGCCAAAGAGGACCTCGTAGGGAGTAAAAAACCTCTCTGTAGATTATTTAAAGCTCTCTGGACTCCATAACAGTGAGGGATCCAACCACAATCTAGCTGTTAAGGTCTGCTTTAAGTCACAGCTCTTTCTTTCTACTATTGAATTTCCCTCAGGATGATAGGAGGATGAATAATGCACAGCAGTACCTAGAGGCAAACCCAGGTTCCTGGGATGAGTGAAATGCTTCTACTGCATATGTCCCCACAAACACTTGCAAATCTTTACCTACAGTTGGAGCATCAGCCGATAACTGTGGCCACACCCATAGGAATCTAGAACATGAGTCAATGGCTAGTAGAATACATTCTTGCATACTGTTAGAATTTAGAGGCCTGCTATGATCTAAATGCACACATTGGACAGGTTTATTTGAACTCAAGAGTGGTGTCTGTGGTGGGCATGCTGCAGCAGAACTCTTAATTTGCTGACAAATGTCACAACTGAGAACATACTGCTTATATAGACCAAGCCACCAATAGTGTTTCTGTAGTACTCAAACTGAAGCTGCCATACCAGCATGTGCAGACACGAACCCCTTCTGTGCTACTATGATTAATTCCAGCCTGCTGTCCTCAATCACCCACCCTGGGAATGTGGACCAAGGGAATGTTTTGGGCACTCATCAGATAGGAATATTATGCTGGATATATTTTAGGTAAGGGAGAAACACTGTGTGAAGCAGTAAAGACACCCTTGATGTCATCATCCACCTTTTTGTGAGAACAAGTATTTAAAGCTACTACAGAAGTTTGGACTCCCTGCAACATGTATTCCAACACATTGATGACTCAATATATGAATTACATGAGTATTCCTTTTGGAGATTCTGAATCCATTCAGGTGCCAATAATGTAAATGTTCATTGTAAGACTTGTCACAGTAATATGAATTACACACTATTGGTGTGGGGAATTCAGAATCCCGTATTCTCCAGTTACAGAATCCTGTATTCTCCAGTTACAGAATCAGTGCTTTCAATGCAGCCAGCTGGGGAATACAAACCCATACGGCTTGTGTCAATGTTTTTATTGGTTGGAATGCACCGTTTTTCATGACACTGTATAATGCTGCACAAGCAGCTGAGTATTTCTGTATGGTGATAATCACAGGCTGAGCTGAACCATCAGTGTAGATTATAAAATCATACTGATCAAGAGGCAAAATATCACTAGGCAAAGGGTATTCTTGTTTGCATTGAAGGAATTCTGGAGTTTGCAAAGATGGGTCAAAAACATAGTCAACTTCAGTAGCTGTCAAGAAAGTGGCTCACTGTATCCATTTCTGATTTACAACTTTCACAGTAGGAATGCTCACCTTGGTGACAGCTTCTAAGGCCAGGATAGGAGTTACAACATTTATGTATTTCCTCTGAGCCAATGGTCTTTCCTTAATGCATCTGAACTGCAGTCAGTATTTTTCAGTGGATAAAAATGCATCTCAGCATTGGAAAATAACTGTGATTTATGCAATTGGCACTGCATCTCTTTTCATTGAAGATGACATATGTATAACCAGAGGATCCCATAATTATGTGTATCACTAGGTTAGTTGTGTTGACACAAGTATGTAAGTGTCTGGATGCAAGCATATACATTTTCAATGATCTGAGTATTTGTATATGTTCTGATGTCCAATGTGTACAAAAAAATCTGGGCAAATTAAATCATACTGTGCATAATCTTGTATGTATGTTCTACCAAAATTTAGAAAGCCTAACAATGATTGTAGCTTCTTTATATTGTTTGGTGGTTGTAAAAGTGCACATTTCTCTAAGAAATGCAGAGCAAGGCTTTTGCCTCCATTAGACAACTCATATCCCAGAATTGGGACACTGAGAAAACCAATGTTTGATTTTTGAACATTGAAATTTTAGCAGTATTTAGCAAATCCCAATACTTTGTGATCTACTCTTGCTAAGTGTGTGTTCAAGTCATCGTCCATCAGATAAATATAATCAAAATAGTACAATGCTTCTGAGTCAGTTTCTTGTAAAAGTGACAATACTCAGGCAGTGAACAATCAAGGACTTTTTTATACCATTATGGAACTCAAGAAAATCATCTCTACAACCCCAGGGAGCAGAAGGCCATCAAGTGTCTGCTTTCAGGAGCTATATTCTGACAGAAAAAAACATTGGAAATGTCCAAGGTCATTTTGTAATTTTGATGGTCTATATTGTTCATTACAGCTGTACAGTGTGAATTTAGTATTGCAAAAGTATGTGTGTCACTATTTAAATGTCTGTAGTACTAGACTATGCAATAGGAATGCTCTGGTTTCATTACAGGAAAAAGAGGAGACTCACAGGGTCCAATTACTCCCTTGTATTCCAGTTGTGAGAGGAATTCTCTCACTGCAGCTTTTGCTTCATGTTTGATAGGGTATTGTGGTTGCACTTGTGGACTAGAGCATATTGGCATTATATGACAGAGGAAACCCTTATCCCATCTTACATGATTGCAGAGTGCAGAGCCAATGCAATGCTATGTCTGCAAGTGAAGAGGGCTGGGGCTTGTGCAGGAGCCCAATCTTGGGCATATGATTGCTTAACTGCTTCAAGAACATAGATAGAGGGTACTATTACTTCTTCTCCTTGTGAGACTTAATTAACATACTCAGGCAACCAATCTACCAAGAGAATATGTGTAACTTTTCCCAGAATATCAATTTATTAGTGTGCAGTATATCACTCTCAATTGTAATGTCCAATTCATAAAGCTTGTCTGGATGGCTTACCCGCTGATCTGGTGTTGCAACTTGTACAAATATACTTGTTGCACTTGAAATCAGAAACTCTTGAAGATTCCAGTGAACTATTGTGACCTCTGGTGCACTATCTAGTAGTGTCAGTGCCCCTGTCTTGTTCTGAAGGAGTGTTCTCAATATGTGTGGCATACTTAGCTGTAATATCTGCCACTTTCTTCTATTTGAACTGGTGTTTTTATTGTAGATGTTTGTCTTTCTTTTTTTATGATGATGTCAGTTGAGCTTTGTGAGTCTGTTTTTGGTTTCTCATACTCTTCGTGCCTATGCTCAGGCCGTCCTCCTCTCTCAGAGCATAATCTTGTATGTGTGTTCTTGTCTAGTGAGTCTTAAAAGGAACAAGAAGGACATGTATTAGTATACTGATACCTATCAGTTTGTTTAAGTGCATCACAGTTACATAAATGATCATGGTTTTCATTGAGCTCCACTTGTGGAGACACACCCTGTGTTTTAGTTTTATCTTTATAGTTTTGTTTGTCCCAGCATTTTTAGAAGATTCAGTTGTCTGCTTGGTGTTATCTGTTTTAAATTTGCCATTAAGCTGTGGGTTGTTAGGCCTGGATCCAAATTATCTCAACCTGTAGATGTAGAGGTGTCTGCAATAAGTTTTGTTAGTTCGCCATCCTAGCCTACTGCATGAACCTGCATGAGGCTTGGCCTCCCACGAGCACTGCTGCCTTCCCTTTACTTAATATAATTGAGAAATCTGTGGCAAATTTGCCAATTAATTTCATTTCTAAGTCCAGGGCATGGGTGCCCTGTATTCATTTTGAATCTGTGTTAGCAAATCCGGTAAAACAGTTATTGTTGATGTACTATGAGTTATGGTGTATACTCAGTAAAGACAGTGCCCCAAGTGGGACAATCTTCAATAGGGGGAACCATATCAAGTAGTAGGCATGTAGTGAGAATCCTATGTTTATCTTGGGGTCTCGTATTGGGAAACACTGCTTCAAGCTGAATTGTTTTTTTGTGCAATCTGGAACGGAATCTACTTCCATCTGGTGGGAACCTTACCCATAATTGCGTTAATAGTGACAAGACTAATAGCAGGCACAGCTAACTGTGACTGTACAACTTGAACAGCCCTCACTGGGGCAGTACTTATTGTTTGCATAACAAACTGTGTTAAACGTCTATATAGTTAAACTAAACCTGTGTATAGGATATGAAGTTCCCCAACGTTAAATTGTTCCAAATTTGGGTATGGTGTGTAGGAGTATAGAATGGGCAGGCGCCCCATCATCACTGAAGGGACAGAGTCTTGCACTTTGCAGTGCATTTGGAAGTGCACCTGGGAACCAAATTTGATGTTACTGATATGTTAATGGTACTCCTAATTGTTGATAAGGTCTGTATTGAGGAGGTGCTGCAACCTCGGTGTATGTGTGAAATATTTGTGTACTTGCGTCTACTGCAGAAAATTTGGTCTGTTAATAATAAAAACATCACATTTCTATGCTTTGTGGGCCTCTACCATGAAGATAACTTCTCCACCCATTAGGGGGAGTCCCTGTTGCACCAAATATGCAGTAAAACTTGTCTACAATTAACTGGAATGTTAATTGTGTTCACAATTTTAGAGAATGGGATTTGGAGAGGGAACACTATAGTGGGGTGCTCCTTTGAAGATACAAGCTTGAACAACCTAAAGACTAAAACAGGGGTTCTTTATTCAGCTGAGGAGGATTAATCCCTAACACCATGGATGTCTCATATAAAGGTGAAAATGGGACCTTGGGCCCACGTATCAACTGCTTATGAGACCCATTAAATCAGGACCTGACATAGATCGTTGGTGGTGCCATATCATACAGTTTCTACAAATCAAGTAAGACTGTGTATCTGGACAATATACACATCTGTGTCTAGGGACACAGTCCACCTAAACCATCAGGAAATGTTGACCCAATTTTTAGCTAGCTCGCAGTGCACCATCTGAACCCATAAACATCAGGGTACACAATGGTATTTTCAACCTCCAACATGACTACCTAGGTTCCCAAGGAAATCATTGAAACAAATCTACCCTTTTCTTGTCACCCTTCTTACCCAAGATGAAACACAGAAACATGCAGAAATGTTGTTTCTAATATTTATTGCAACAATTGTATTCTCGCGTATAAAACATGAGCTGGGCTTATTAGGCAAATGAGACAAAGCATGGTAACAAGCATTATGAAAATGATGAAAAAGATAAACAATTCAACCATGATAGTGTTATTACCTACACTATCAAGAGCATAGTGGAAGTGCCCTCTGCCAGATCATTTGGGATAGCCTAACTCACTATACCTGGGTAAGATGTACCAGGAAGCTTTTCTGGTGTAGTGCAGGCTATCGTCCCTTGCAGAGTAGGGGTCAAAGGCTGCATCTCTGCCCCAGTGTGTTGCATTCCAGGATAATCTTAGCAGAAGTGCTTCTTTGCTGAATGTAGGACAGAGGGAGCTTTTGTAATGCAAGCACCATTCTGATTGCACTGTGTCAGAGGTGCATAGCAAATGCAATGATATGTCTGCAAGTGAAGAGCTGTCTCCACGGGCAATCATAATACTTAGAGCATTGCGTTCTGTATGCTTAGCCTTGGAAGGAGTGTACAGACTGGGTGGCAGTGCTGCTTGCAAAAAACATGCTGCATGGACAGGTATTTCTCAGTACATTATTATGTGAGCAAAGAATTGAATAAAGATTTACAATCAGAAAGAAAGGCTAAGTAAAAAATTGCAATCTAAAATGAAGGCTTTATCAGACCTTCTCATGTTTTATTACACACAAAGGCACACCCATTAATCTCATCTCAACCAGAACATTATTAAGCATTTTTTGTCCTGCATCCCCATCATAAAGACCAGTCAATTGAAGTCTATGTGGGTCTCTAATTCTCTAAAGTTTGGAATTTGCCTTAAAATGCTCCGGTAGCCAGGCAACTGTCCAAAATATCCTTACTGGCCTCTTAGACTTCCATGCTGTTGGATTTGGTCACCCAAGCCAAGCTGAAGTAGTCCAACTAACTATTTCAAACTTATCAAATGTTTACAAAGTTTTTGTTGACCAATGCTTTTTTGCGGCTGCATTAAAAATTCATAATAGCTTCTTAAATCTGGATCTCCTAATCCTCCTGTGGATTTTGCTTATAGGGAGGTCTATAAAACATCAAAATCTACTCTATTTTTATAAATTGATGTCCTGGTTCTTCCACATTGTATGAATTTCTTATTTCATTGTTTATTACAGTTAAATGCTTCACACTAAGTTTCTTTGTTAAGCCTTGCTGCTCAAAGCCACAGCTACCCAAGGTAGAGCTGAAGGTGATGCAAAAACAAGTCTGACTGGACCCAAGGCAGTTTTTGTGAGTGTATTCTACAATAAAGCCCTACAACCATTACATATAATACAGAAAATTCCTCGCATTGTTTCCTAGTAGTGGGGTCCAGAGTTTGTGTTTAGGACAGTGCACTGCTCTGCCTCCTGTGGCACCACCTTGTAAGTAGATCCCTTTCCTTGGCTCCTCTGAACTCCTGACCACTGTCAAGAGTTCAAGGCCCTCCTCCACCCGCAGGCTTCTGCCTGCACCTCATCCCTGGTGTCTAGTGGCAGAGCTCATTATCCATGACCCAGCAAGTCAACGCCATCTCCTCCTCCTGCATCAACACTCTCCGCATGCTCTAAAAGATATACAAATGGATACCCACCGAAAACAGAAGAACAGTCACCAAGCCTTCGTAAGCAGCAAACTGGACTACGGCAATGCCCTCTATGCAGGAACCACAGCCAAACTCCAGAATAGGCTGCAACGCATCCAGAACACCTCTGCACGCCTCATCCTGGACATCCCCCACCACTGCCACATGACAGACCACCTGAGAAACCTGCACTGGCTCCCATTCAAAAAGAGAATCACCTTCAAACTCCTCGGCCACGCTGACAAAGCACTGCACAACACCAGACCAGAATACCTGAACAGATAGCTCTCTTTTTACACCCCAACCCAGCATCTTCGCTCCGCCAACATCGCCCTCACAACTGTCCCACGTGTCTGCAGCACTACAACCAGCGGTAGATTATTTTCGCACCTCGCCGCCAAAATGTGGAACACTCTTCCTACCCACCTGTGCCAGACCAAAGACCTCCTTACCTTCAAGAAACTTCTCAAGGCCTGCATGTTCGAGCAGTAGCAGCATCTCCCCCCTCCTCCCTCTCCTCAGCACCTTGAGATCCTCACGGGTGAGTAGTGCGCTTTACAAATTCCTGATTGATTGATTGTTTAGCAGTACTATACAATTAAGAAGGTAGTAGCCACAGAAAGAAAATACTGAGTAACAGCTTCTGACATTTGCCAAAAGTTCTGCATGTACTAGACACTGTTTCCCAAGAGCCAAAGAAGTAGGAAAATGTTTTTGCAAAATCTTACAAGATGGAAAATGGGCCAATGGATATGGGTACCCTGCTCACACTGAAAATTAATGATTTGAAAAGAATGTGTAGGAGAAGGAGAACTGGTCTAACCATGACTGCCAAAAAGGAGGAAGTGGAAAAAGCCCTCAGAGAATGAGAAGAGGCAAGGAGAAGTCACTTCGGATAAAGGTGATATAAAGGACAATGGCACTAGCCCCTTTGAAACTGAGGGGGACAACAACAGTGTGGCCACCAGAGCAAGATCAAGGAATGGTTCATTATCTGGGAGTGAACGGAGATTCACTTCCATCAGGAGATCCAAGGAACTAGGTGACCAGGGGGCCCTCCTGGAGATTGAGGAGAAGAAGTTGCATCTCCAAGCAAGAAAGCTGGCCCTAGCCAAGTGGTGGGTCAAGCTGTGGCTAACGCCCCAAGATAATAGTAGCAGCAACAAAGAACCAGAGATACATACAGGTGGTGCATGTGATTGCAGGTTGTCCAAAGGGATAGTTTCTAGGTTTGTAGAAGGGGACAATATAGACAAGTGGCATCCTATGAGAGAGCTCTCAGGATAAGAAGGGTGACTGCACAACATTGGGGGCCCTATTGTTGGAGTTATTGCCAACAGTAGGGAGAGAGAGATTACTGACACTAGAGGATGAGGTGACAGAATATTACACCCACATGAGGGGGCACTAATTGAGATATTTGGTCTTACTCCAGAGGTGTACAGACATAAATTGAGGCACGCATTGAAGGGTTCTACACAGACATGGGTGGACTTTGTGAATGGATATGAAAAGTCACTGAAAGGCTAAATTAAGGGTGACAAGGTTGATACCAGTAGGGGGCTCTACAAAGTATTGGTTAAGGAACACATCCACACAAATTGTACTTCAGAGAAGTTACATCAGCAACTGCTATATTCAAAATTTTCTAATCCCTGAGGGTTGGGCAAGAAGGCTGATGAGTGGGTAAGGACAAGAGTACCCAAGAAAATCCAGGAGGATGATTCCAGAAGCTGGGACTTGGTCCACAGAAGGAAAAGAAGGGAGGTGCTAACCCACCAAAGAGAATTCTTCAGAACCCCAGAACCCTAAAGAAGAGGAGATCAAGAGCTACTCCACTCCTAGTAAGCTGAGTAGTAGAGACCCAGGGCTTAAAAAGACTTTAGATATTAGGCCTTGCTTTGACCGTCAGCAGGTAGGGCACTACAGAGGTGATGCAGCTTGTCCCATGAAAAAGGTTACAACTAGACTGGCCAGTGAAGCCGTCAAAGATAATTCCTCTGATGAGGATATACTAGTAGCTTTTAAGTGGGAAAAGGTCCCAGGTGGTACTTTGGTGACTCCTAAGGTGAGTAAACACTTTCACCCCCTCAAGGTGAATGGAATCCCAATCAATGTCCTGAGAGACACCTGTGCTAGTCATTCCATTGGGTTGACAGGTTAGTGTCTCCATAACAGTACCTGCCAGGAGAAATTACAAAAGTAAGGGCTATTCCAGGTGAGGTTATTAACAGGCCTGTGGTCTTGGTAACTCAAGAGATAAGCGGTTCCCTTAGATGTCACATGGTGGTAGTCGGCCCAGACCTCCCCCTAGATTGTTACCTTGGCAATTACCTCCCAGAGGTAGGTCTGAGCCCAGAGATTACAGCTGCCCAGTGCACTGCCTCACCCAAAGATTCTGGAGGTCATATCCTTAAAGCAAAAACCCAAAGCATTCTCTATGTTTGCACCACCACCAGTCAGTGGAGAGCTAAAGGTGTGGCTCTGGGTACTAACATTTGTCAATAGCCTCTACTGGGTGTTAGCCTTTATGGTCGCACTGTCTCTAGCATGGTGGGCAAATCACATGACAGGAAGGAGATAGGCCCCTTAGTCTTGTTGGCCATGGTGCGGTTTCTCCAGTGTTGGAGGTTGCCCTGATTGCAGCCACAGATGACATCAGACACTTCCTAAACCAAGGAAACTCTGCTGCCCTCATCCTCCTAAACCTCTCTGCAGCCTTCAATACAGTTTCCCACCACACACTGCTCACTAGGCTCCACCAAATAGGAATTAGAGGAAAAGTCCTTAAATGGATCCCCTGTTTTCTTTCAGGCAGAACTCAGAGTCCACCTCCACGTTTCACCTCAACGCCCAAGGATATAATCTGCAGTGTTCCTCAGGGATCATCTCTCAGCCCCCGCCTCTTCAAATTCTACCTGACCCCTTGGCCAATATCATCCGAAACCAAAGACTCAACATAATCTTCTACACTGATGACACACATCTTATCCTTGTGCTTTCCAAAGACACCTTCACAACAAAATTCAACTTCTACGGCAACACGCTTTAGACCGTACTCACCACTGCACTCACAAAACGTTAGGAAAAGTAGACCCCAAAGGAAAAGCAAAGAAAGAAAGGTAGGGAAGGGAGGCCACTTCTAGAAAGAGACCCAGTGAGGCAAAGAGAATTATAACCCAGTAAGGGAGAACCTAAACATTGGCATTGGCTAGGCCTTACCTGTTCTCCAAGAAGTCCTGAAGACTCAGACAACTGTTCAGGAACAGCGTGCCACTCCTAAGCTAACACAAGGAGGGCTGGAAGAAGGGTTTCTGCCACATGATGTGGTAGCCCCCTCCTCTGAAAAAGCAGATTCCAAAAACCCAAAGCATTCCCTATGTATGTACCTCCACCTGTCAGTGGAGAGCTAAAGGTGTGGCTCTGGGTACTAACAATTGGCAATAGCCTCTACTGGGTGTTAGCCTTTATGGCTGCACTGTCTCTAGCATGGTGGGCAAACCACATGACAGGATGGAGGTAGGCCCCTTAGTCTTGTTGGCCATGGTGCGGTTTCTCCTATGTTGGATAGCCTCTTTAAGTAAGTTATTCGTTGCCCAAGCTGACATTGGGATAGGGAAGTTAGGACACACGCTGGACCCCATCTTTACCTCTAGCAGTAGATCTCCTGCAACCACACCTCGGCGTTCACCTGGGCAGACCACTCCATTTTACACTTCATTTTCAAAGCAGCCCATTACAACACAGCCAGGACACCTCCCACCACCCATCGAAGCTGGGGCAAGATACCCAAAGCCCAATGGTATGACCGCCTCCACACTCACCACCCAAAAATCTTAACAGACACAGCAGTCAGAAACATCAGCACATGGATTTCAAGCAGCACAGACACTGTCACCCCAGAAAACTGAGAAAACCTAAAAACCACTCTAAACAAGCCATCTAGTATTCACCAGAACTTAGAATGGCCAAGCACAAGTGCAAGCAGCTCGAAAGAAGGTGACGCTCCATCAAGGACTCCTTCCACTGAGCCACCTTAAATGTTGCACCCAGCCAATACTAGAAATGCATCAATGATGCCAGGAAACAAGCCATAGCATCCCACATGAAAACCAGCTCTAATCGCAACAAAAAATGTTTTAAAATTGTTAAAGAATTTTCCTACCCATCCACATCAGAGAACTGCACCACCCCTTCACAGAACCTATTGGCGACTCACTTGTCGACTTCTTCCCTGAAAAAATTGCCACCATCTACAAAAACTTTACACCCCAATCTTCCATTGCTGACACCATGGATCTTCTGAGCTTCTCGGACTCCCCCATTAACTGTACTGTCACCAACTGAAAACATCTCACTACACAGAACACCAATAACCTCATTAGTTACATCCTATCTGAATACCCCACCGACCCTTGCCCTCACCACATGTTCATCCTAGAAATCAGCACCATCACCAGAAAACTCACCGACATCCTCAACTCCTCAATCAGCACAACTAACTACACAAATAATGAACACATGCAGGAGTCAAACCCCTGCTCAGAAACCCTCCACTGATCCCAACAAACTCAAAACCTACAGGCTGATCTCCTTACTCCTGTTCTCAGCAAAAGTGCTCAAAAAAGCCATCAACCAACAGCTCATAACCCACTTAGAAGCCAACAATCTTCTGAACACTTCACAATCCAGCTTCTGCACTAACCACAGCATGGCATCTGCCCTGATTGCAGCCACAGATGACATCAGACACTTCATAAACCAAGGAAACTCTGCTGCCCTCATCCTCCTCAACCTCTCTGCAGCCTTCAACACAGTTTCCCACCACACACTGCTCACTAGGCTCCACCAAATAGGAATTAGAGGAAAAATCCTTAAATGGATCCCCTGTTTTCTTTCAGGCAGAACTCAGAGTCCACCTCCCCATTTCACCTCAAAGCCCAAGGATATCATCTGTGGTGTCCTTTAGGGATCATCTCCCAGCCCGCGCCTCTTCAACTTCTACCTGACCCCCTGGCCAATATCATCCGAAACCAAAGACTCAACATAATCTTCTACACTGATGACACTCATCTTATCCTTGTGCTTTTCAAAGACACCTTCACAACAAAATTCAACTTCTACAGCAACACGCTGGGCGTACTCACACTGCACTCACAAAAAGACTTCAGGTCATCCAGAACTCTGCCGCCAGACTCCTCCTAGACCTCCCAAAATGAACACACAACACCCCCACCTAGGAAACCACCATTGGCTCCCCATACACAAATGATTCCCCTGGAAGCTCCTGACATTCGCTTACACTCCCTGCATGACCTAGGACCAGTTTGCATCAACCACTGCTTAAACCTCCATCACCCCCCCAGACTCCTTCACTCCACCTTGTTCTCCCTTGCAATCACACCACGTATTCACTGTTGCACCTACAGCAGTCACTCCTTCTCTTACTTAGCAGCAAAGGCTTGTAACAGCCCCCCAACCTAAGAGCATATGCCTCCTTTCAGGAGTTCAGAAGGGGTCTCAAAACGTGTCTGTTTGACTAAGACTAACGCAGCTGCAACAGCACCTGGATACACTCACCTGTGATAAGTGATCTTTATAAATCTTATGATGGATTGATTAATTAATATCTGACTATCCAAGGTAAAATGTCAAGGATGAGGAAGACAAAGAAGTAGCTAAAGTCCTGTTTAGGATGGGCCCTATCGAAATAGAGGTAGACCAGCTCCACAGATGGAATGACTCTGACAGAAGGCTGCAAGACAGAGAAGGCCCTACAATAGGACAGCCAGTTTCCTACATCCTTCCTCACCAAATGGTCAGGGGGAGCTACCAACAGTGTGGTTGAGGTCTCCCAGATATATTAGGCGGAGGGGGGTCATGAAACAAAACATGCTTTTTGCAGGTTTTTCCAACATTTTGCCCCCATTTGACTACTGGTTGATGTTTTTTTTGACTGAGAGTGCACTGAGGCCTGCCTATCAGACCTCGGTGCCAGTGCTCTGATCCATTACAAAATATATGTAGAATTGTCGATACCAAATTGGCAAGTGCTGAATTACTTATAAGTGCTTAGTATGTTACCCAGGGTACCCAGGACATTTAAGACAAAGGCCCTTATTATGACATTGGCAGTAAATCCCACTTACTGCCATGATGACTGCCGCCAACATACAGCGGCCGCAGCGGATATCCACTCACCATATTATGACACACACACACCAAACTGTCACTATACAGCCACACAGACATCTCCGCCAAAGCGAAGGTCAGTGATAAACTGCCGGTATCAAAACCCACACCGTTATGCCCACAGAACAACACTAATCACATTATGACCCATGAATCATCACGGCAGACATTCAACCACGGTAAACCATTGGCGGTACATACCACTGCGCTCAAAATACACACACACAAATAAAACAATACCATATTGTACAGTTCAAACAACACACACCTGACACCCATACACACGCCATACCCACACACCCACACACCCACACCACTATAAAACACACACCCACATTACCCACAACTCTTTACGAATACAAATAATTGGCACCAGGGAGAGACAACAAGACCACTCACACAACCAGAGCCACATACCCCTATCACCTATTCACCACCCATGCACCTAACAACACACCCCCAACACATCACCCTACACACCCTCACCCACAATACTCACACGACACCCATGGCACCACAATGACACCCTAGATTCTCTGAGGAGGAGCTAAGGGTCATGGTGGAGGAAATCATCTGGGTAGAGCCACAGTTATTAGGAGCAAAGGTGCAGCAAATATCAATTGCTAGGAAGATGGAGCTATGGAGGAGGATCATGGACAGGGCCAACGCCGTGGGACAGCACCCCAGAACAAGGGATGACATCATCTGGAAGGTACGTTCGGGGGAAGGTACGTTCCATTGCAGCAAGACCCCAACTCTCTGTACAGAGGTCTGGCGGTTGACCTCCACCTCCTCCCCAACAACTAACAACATGGGAGGAACAAGTCTTGCCAATCATGCATCCTGAGGGCCTGGCAGGAGTAGCAGGACGACTAGTCTCTGGTAAGTCAACTCTCTACTACTACTACCCTCCCTACCTGCATGCCATCACATACCCCCACCCTCACTCCCCTCACTCCACCACTAATCACACACCGCACCATCACATCTCACTCATCCCTATGCCAAGCCCTGCATGCACCACCAATGTATGGACACCACTCTCAGCCCTGCATGGACACCTATCACTAAAGCATGCACACTAGCGAGAATCAGCTATCCCCCCATAAGCCAACGTACACAAGTGAAAGATGCCAGGGCAAAACCAACCATAGAGGGCAACCCATCCATGCACAATATGTCACACACAGAAAAAATAACACTTCATTTACATCTTCACAGGTATCCCAGCTAATGTCACTGGAAAAGAGGTACCAGCAGCTTCCAGTCCTCCCAGAGAAGAGGCCCACAGTAATGACTGTGACTCTGGTCGCCTGGATCTGGATATCCAACCTGGCCCATCAGGGACCTCTGGACAGTTGGTTCCCAGCCACAGTCACACACCACCTCAGAGCCTCACACCTCAGGAAAGACCACCACAGCACCCACCCAGTGCGCCCATATTTCTGTCCCCAGGACACGTCAAACAGCAGTGTGTCCACCACTACAGGGACCCCAGGGACCCCACAAACCCAAGACAATCAGGGACCTGGGGTCAGTGGCAGTGGGCACACAGTTCAGGGGACGGAGGCACAGGACAGGGAAGCTGGGAGTACTGCTGTGCACCAGGGGAAGTACAGACTCAGGGATCCGACTCTCCAGGAGGCACTCACCGAGATCCTGGGAGCATACCAACATTCCCAGGATACGCTGGGCCAGATCTTGGACAACGTGTAGGAGAACAGGCGGCTGCAGGAGGGACAGTACCAGGGTATCAGGGAGGACTTGAAGGCCATTAACACCACCCTGGTCACCATTGCAGGGGTGCTGGCAGACATGGCCAACATTATGAGAGATGCAGTGTTACACCAGCAGCCCCTGCCACTAGCTAGACTACTGAACAGCCCTCCACCTCCGCTGACCCTAGTGGACAGGAGGCCCTGCCACAGGACCAACAGGCCACCAGCACCCCTCCCCCTGCAGAAGGAAAACAACCCGGCAAACGTTTCCTGTGATCCAGGCAGAAGCCAGAGACTATTGCCAAGACCCCTGCGAGGAAATAAGACTCTCCTCTTTCTTGTGTCCCACTCTGTCACCCTGTCTACCTTGAACTGCCATTGCTCCCCTTCCTATGGCCCCTTGTACAATGCACCTGTGCTACAAATAGACTGGAACTATACCCTGGACTTTCCTCCATCATCACCCCAGCCAATTGCACCTCCCCCTTTTCTTCTTGCATTGCAATAAAACCAATTAAAAAAAATACAAGTATGGAGTATGTTGAATGATTGAAGTACGTATTTGTTTAACAAAGTTTAAACATTGCAATTCAACTGTACACTAATGTTAATATAGGATAGACCTGTAGTTGGCTGCAGTGACAACACCAGGAGCAATAGTAAGGCACCAACATCTGCAAAAAGAGTTGCCAAAGGGCATAGAAGTGGGAAATCACAGCCTGCCAGTGACAATGTGAAACAAAAAACTGACAATGAAATGTGAAGTAACACTGTCTTTCCTGTGTGTCGTTGGAAGTATTGTCTAATCACTGCAGATCTGTTGTCCTCATCCTCTGCCTCCTCATCTTCACTGTCCACAGGGTCCACTGCTGCCACATAGCCATCTCCAGCCTCCTCCTCCTGCAGGAAAGGCACATGGCGTCTCAAGGTAAGATTATGCAACATGCAGCATGCAACGATTATCTGGCAGACCTTCTTGGGTGAGTAGCACAGGGATCCACCAGTCAGATGGAGGTACCGGAACCTGCGTTCAGGATGCCAAAGGTACATTCAATAATCCTTCTTGTTCACCCATGTACCTCATTGTAATGTTCCCCAGCCCTTGTCCTGGCATTCCTCACAGGGGCCAGTAGCTATGATAGGTTGGGAGGACCTGAGTCACCTTCAAATATCAGGGGACAACTGTTAGCCACACACTATCCCTTACAGCCCACACCATACCCATATACCAACATCCACTGGGTAGGAACCAGGGCTCACCAATTAGCCACACACTGTCCCTCTGTAGTTGGGCCATCACATTTGGGATGCTGCTATTCCTGAGGATAAAGGCATCATGCACCGACCCAGGATACTTAGCATTGACGTGGGAGATGCACTGGTTCGCCAAATAGACCTGTTCATTTTTACGGGGAGGGGGGACAAATGCAATATGTGTTCCATCAGTTGGTCCAATTATGTTGGGGATATGTCCCATTGCATAGTAGTCAGCTTTCACTGTGGGCAAATCCTCCATCTGGGAGAAAACAATGTAGCTGCCCATGTGTTTAATCAGGGCCCCCAACACTCTTGTCAGCACTATTGAAAACATTGGCTGTGACATTCCTGCTGCCAAGCCCACTGTCACTTGGAAAGAACCAGTTGCCAAGAAATGGAGCTCAGATATCAGGTCAGGCTCCAATTGGGCACACAAACCCGTGATAGTAGCTCTGTCAAGTTTGTAGGTGTGTATAATGTGCCTGTCCTCCATTGTTGCCAAGTCCACCAGGGGTCTGTACACGGGGGATGTCTCCATCCTCTATTCATCCGCAGTGGTTGCAATCTATGGGGCAAAAGAGTGACGAGCTGATCACAAAATGTACATTGTAGGCACTACAGTTCAATGCATGATGTGTATTTTAAATGTATTACTGGCATATGTCCTGTATGTACAATTGTGATCTGTGACGCAGTTATGTTCCATGCACTGCCCCCCGCCCCCCGAAATGGTGTCCACCTGTCCTGTATGGAGGGACAGGTGGAAGTGAGGTAATTCCGCTGACATTGTGCGCCGTTGCGGGAAGCGGTTGGGAACTGCCGTGCAACTCCTCATTGGTTATAATTGGGCCCTATGGGTTACAGTGGCCAATGGTGATGTACGCCAGCAGTGATGGTATGCACCACCGCGGATATCACCGCCATTTTCTATCTGTTCACTCACTTGCTACCTGACCTTCAACAGGAGAGGACCTACACTGCATGTGCTTCTGTGACCTGTGTCTAGAACCTACCATGGCCCATGTGACTGTGGAAAGGGCCCCTGCCTTTACCTCGGCGGAGTTGGAGAGACTAGTGGATGGGGTCCTACTCCAGTATGGACTGCTGTATGGGCCTCCAAACCAACAGGTGAGTACACTATGAGCACGATGGATTGTGCATGAATGCATGGAGTGCTGTGTGTGAAGGCCTCATGTGGAGGGGGTTGGTAGATGGGCCCTGGGCAGTGTGCAGCATGTATGCTGGGACATGTCTGTGCGAAAGGGGATGGGAAGGGCTATGGTGGGCCATGAGTGTAACAGGCAGGATGGTCTAACTAATACCTCTCCATTGGTATGTTTCCTCTGCAGGTCAGCGCCCATCAAAAGAAGGGTATATGGTGTGCCATCGCCAAGGACATGCAGACCCTGGGGGTCTACGGCAGGCGGAACCCCCACTATTGGGATAGGAGGGAGGACGTGAGACGCTGGGCACAGAAGATGGCGGAGGCCCAGCTGGGGATGGCCTCCCAACGAGGAAGGGGTGCCCGTCAAACCCTGACCTGCCTGATGGCTCGCATTCTGACGGTGGCAAAATCCAGAGCTGGATGGGAGTTTGTGGGCATCACGCAAGCCACATGGGGGTGAGTACAGTGCCCATCATAACAACTAATGCATGGCAGGGTGGTATCCGGGTGGGGGATGTGTGTCTGTGGGTGCACCTAGGCCAGGCCTGACATAGCAGAGTAGATCCCATGTTGGCCAGGGTTCTGATGGGTAAATCCTCCAACTTAGCTAGTAGGCATCCACTACTGGGCAGGGCTGTGTGGGTCCCAGGTATGCTGCAGTTGGTGGTATGTTTCCTTCCCCTTCCCCATGCCCTTGTGACTAGCATTGTTACTAGTAGTGCATTGCATAGTGCGTAGGGCTGTTCCCTGTGTGTGATGGTGGAATGCACACCAACGGTGGTGTTGGTGCAGCCATTGACCAAGTGTATCCTTTGTCTCCCCCCCACCCCTTTTTGGTTTGTCATCCTGTCCTTATGTGCATTAGCATCATCTGGCGGAGGAGCAGAGGCACCGGCGACAGAGGGAACTGCATCCCACAGGACCCAGGAGGCAGAGTCCATTGATGCTGAGGGCACCAATGAGACAGAGGGCGAGGGGAGCACCACAGCGGGGACTTGAGGGGACTGTTCGGATACCTCCTCCGATGGAAGCTCCCTGGTGGTGGCAGACACCTCTGTGCCCACCCCAGCTGCATGTACAGCCGCCACCCCCATACTAGCACCGCCCTCCCAGAAGCCCCTCAGCGAGTTGCCCGTGCCCGCTCACCCAGGAGGGTGGGCATCTCCTTCGCCCCAGGCACCTCAGGTCCTGCCCCAGTGAGCCCTGCTGCCCTAAGTGAGGAGGCTATTGACCTCCTGAGAGCCATCTCTGTTGGGCAGTCAACTATTGTGAATGCCATCCAGGGGCTGGCAGCCCAAATGCAACAGTCCAATGCATTTCCGGAGAGGCATTCACACGGGTTTGATGGCCCAACAGAGATCAATCCAAGCTCTGGCCTCCTCTCTGATGGCAGCCATTGTCCCTGTTTCCACCCTCCCCCCTCCAACTTCCTCTGCCCAATCCCATTCCCCTCAACCCCAACCTATCCCAAACATACAGACAGACGAGCATGCACACAGGAAAACACACAAGAGTGGACATGGCAAACACAAGCACCTCACATCATCCCACAGGCACTCACACAAACACCACCCAGATGCAGACATACCAACATCCACTGCCTCCAGTGTAGACCCCTCCTCCTCGTCCTCCACCTCCACCCCAGTTGCATCTACACTCACACCTGCATGCACAACATACTCATCCGCTATCTCCATCACCAGCACACCTATCAGAACACACACCTCACTGGCAGTCACCACCCCAACATCCATGCACACATCCCCTGTGTCCTCTCCCACTGTGTCTATGCCCCCCCTCCCATGGTACACAAATGCAAGCCCTCAGATGGCCAACAGCCATCCACCTCACAACAGCATCCAGCCCATGCACCTGCATCCAAACACAGCAGACAGACACATCCTACAACCACTCCCTCTTCCTCCACTCCCAAACCATCTCCCTCTTCCCACCCCAATGTCCCTAAGAAGTTTATCTAGGCCACCAGCCAGCCACACGGAAAGGGTGCCTGCCCCAAGTGCTGCCAGGAAGGTCAAGGTGCCACCAACAGCTGCTGCCAGGAAGGACAAGGTGCCACCCCCAGCAGCTGCCAGGAAGGGGATGGAGGAAACCCCAGCTGCTGCCAGGAAGGGCAAGGGGCCTGCACCACCAGGCAGAAAGGACAAGAGGCCTGGTGCTGGGACTCAGTCAGAGCCCCCACCACCAACCATGGTGGTGCAGCCGTCTGAGGCTGCAGGGGATGGGCTGGAGCCTCCCCCCACCAGCATCAGCAGCACTACCACAACCAGTGTGCAGCCGCCCAAGGCTGCAGGGGATGGGCTGGAGCCTCCCCCCACCAGCATCAGCAGCAACACCACCACCAGAGGGCAGCCGTCCGAGGCTGCAGGGGATGGGCTGGAGCCTCTCCCTGGGCTGCAGGTGATGGGCTAGAGCCTTCCACCACCAGCATCAGCAGCACCACACCACCAGTGGGCAGCCATCTGAGGCTGCAGGGAATGGACTGGAGCCTCCCCCCACCACCACCACCAGCAGCACCATCGGTGGACCGTCTGTAGTCCTGCCTCCATGGGCTGTTGTGCGGCCTGCCCCATGCAAATCCTGTGGATATGACACCCACTTGAGAGGCTGTAACCTTGCACTCCCCAGGATCAGAAGCACAGGTCACGATGCCCCCTCCAGATCAGTGGGTATGGCACCCACTCACCCCATCCTCCCCAGGATGAAGATCACAGGGCACGATGCCCCCTCCAGAACCATTGCTTATGGCACCCACTCACCCCATCCTCTCCAGGATGAAGATCACAGGGCACAATGCCCCTTCCAGAACCAGTGGGTATGGCACCTACTCATCCCATCCTCTTTATGGCACCCATTCACCCCATCCTCTCCAGGATAAAGTTTACAGGGCACAATGCCCCCTCCAGAACCAGTAGGTATGGCACCCACTCACCCCATCCTCTCCAGGATGAAGATCACAGAGCATGATGCCCCTCCAGAACCAGTGATTATGGCACCCACTTGAGAGACTGTGGCCTTGCACTCCCCAGGACCAAGTACAGGGCATGTTGCCCCGTCAGAGCCAGTGGGCAAGTCACCCACTTGAGAGACTGTGGCCTTGCACTCCCCAGGACCAAGCACTGGGCATGTTGCCCCCTCCAGGACCAGTGGTGTTGTACCATCCGCAGGCTGAGGGGCCCCCCCGTTCCCCATCCCCCTGAGGTGCCTGCCTATTTTCGAACTGATGCCCCTGCAGTGTTCTCTCCGTGTTGTTGCAGGAGTCAAGTGGGGCCTTGGACTTTGTTATGTGGCCCAGTGGCCCTGTGGCCCATGCAGATTTAGGACTTGGCAGTGTCCCTTGTTTGTACATATGTATTTACTTTTAGATAGAATTTTCTTATTTCTGCTATGTTAATATTATTACACTCACTTTCATGTATTCCTGTGTTCCTTGCATTATTCCTGATGGGTACGGGGTCAATATGTTGTCTTATTGCTGCTGTATATGTGTATAGTGTGGGGGTGTTGCGTGTTGCGTGTGTGTGTCACTCTCTTCCCCCCCCTCCCCTGTGTGCCAGTCGGCTGTAATCACCGTGGTCCTCTTTGCCGTCATTTATGTTCGTAGTGGAGCAGGACGTAGAATAGCATTGGGAAGGTCTGAAGTTCGGGCCCCATGGTGGTGTGGTTCTTCCCTGAGTCTACGATGGTGAGTCGTTTTCCTTCTGTGCAGTGTTTCTGCCAAGGTTTTGATGTTGTTGGTACCACCCCAGAAAAGGTGGTGGATTGGCCTGTCATAATACAGTGGACGGAACATTGGCTTCCGCCTGGCTGTTGGCGGCTACCTCTGTGGTGCCTGTCAATTCCGCCCTGGCGGTTGGGATGGTACAGTGGCTGTCTGTCTGAGCTCTCTCCGCCATGGTCATAATTTGGCGGTATTTACCACCAGCCTGTTGGTGGTATTACCACCGCTTTATCACCGACTGCCAGGGTTGTAATGGGGGCCAAAGTATCCATCCATGGCTGAGCTCTGTTTGTGCCACCCTGAGTGTGACAAAGGAAAAAATGGCTCCCAGACTGCTACTGCAGACTGGAAGAGCAGTGTTTACACTCCTAGTTCGACTTTCCCATTAAAACCAATGGCAGAGAGCCACATATTGTTACATAAGACATATATTTTTCATATGTATTAAGCAAAACTTCTAAATTGTTTTTTGCTGGCAAAAAGTTAGTAGCCCCATTGGCTAATACAGTGTTACCGGCTGGCACCCAAGTCTGGCTAACTCCTGAATGGGAATATCTAACTGGCTACTGTAAGGCACAGGTCTTCAAACTGTGAGAAGCATCCCCCTGGGTTGCATTCCCAGGGGAGGCACAAATACCTCAGTAAGTACTTGTAAATAATAATGACCTGGAAGTGAAACTTTCTTTGCATTTCCTGTTTCCAGACTGTCTTTATTTACATTAGATGGTTGAGGTTAGGAGTGCCACCATTCACAGAGAAAAATACCAGCCATCTGCTCATGTGTTAAGATTCTGCCTTAAGGCCAGACATTTGCATTCCTTCTTAAAATGTCTTTCCTGTTTTTGTGTACTTTACTTATCAGTCAGAGATCATTAGGGCAGCAGTGGAACACATTTAAAGTGTTTTCTTTTAACATTTCTCCTTAAAGTATCTGTTAACAACTTGAAAAATATAGTCTGTGTGTGATTTGTATAATACTTGTATGGAAATTAACTTACTGGTCATGTCAGCAATTGTCCTCTAGAGTCCTGTGCTGATGTGAAAACATGTAAAAAAAGAACAAAATATTCTATAAGTATTTTGTTACTTTTTCACCTCCATGGCAACTGCTTATAAAATAATGCACATGCCTTGAATGACACCTTAAATATAAAATAAATGCAAAATAAATTAATTAGTGGGAAATGCACTTTCTGTTATGAAACATTAATTGGTTAATGCAATCACTGTGAAAGTCAGAAATAAATCCAGATTAGTACAGTGCAGAATACCGATATGTATATTTAGTGCTGCGAGGTCCCAGCAAGTAACAGAAAGTACAGAAAATATTTAAATCAATATTTTAAAATTGTAACAGTATAAAATGGGCTGTCACACAATAATTTGGTGTATATGATGAAAAAAAGTACTTTTCAAGAATACATATTCGTAATAGCTAACCAAGTGTTATATTTTTATAAGTCTATTAAAAGACACTTTCCAAAGCTCAGCATCCTTACATTATCTTTCAGAAAAAGGTATAAATGTTTGCAATCATGAATTTCAAGTGACTCCTTAAATTAAAGCACTTTAGAGCCCTCTCCCCCAGCCTCACACTTTCACCCCCCTACCAGTACTCGGGCTCCCCATCAACAATTCAGGGATTGTTGTTTTAACGCAATATATGGGAACTGTTTTGTAAAATTAAGAACACCTTGGTTCCCATACACCTGGCCAACTTCAACCTCTGTTTACGTCCAGCTGTCCTCTCAGGTGAGTAGAGGGGATGGGAGGAAGGAGGCCAAAAAGGGTCATATTCAGAGCCTTGATCATCCTGACACCTGGGACCTCATACAAATGGCTCAGGAAAAAGTGCAATGAAACAAAATCCATGGATAGCATCAAAGAGGTGACCCTGAGAACAGGGAGCTATGTGGGGTCTAATTTTTCACTCACAAATGGCCAAATACAGCTTCCCAACGTCCTGAAAGAGATGCCCAGAAGAAGGTTTCAAGAAATGTGGGCTCGTGTTTTTTTAAGTGCCATTACTATCATTAGTGGAGTAAGTGTATTGGCACTGGGTCAATGGTGTGAGTAATCACTGCACCCCAAATATGTCACTGGCAAAAGGGGGAGAGGGGGGTCATTTTGCTTGCTGGCATTGAGGCTAAAGTCTCCCTTGCTGCACTGGGACAAGGTCCCAATCAACATGCGGCAAGATGTGAGGCCGTTCATTGTTTTTTTAACAGAAAGGAGCAGACAGACTGCTTTGGGCCTAAGGCCTAGCAGTAATGGCCCAGTAGAATGTAAGCAGAGGAGTAGGTATCATTAGTGCTGCAGGTGTAGTGTCGCTGGAGCTCATGGGTGTGAGGTCCCACCTAAACCCCTATTATGGCTGTTTTACCTTGATTACTTTCTTATGTTAGGGCTCAATGCACTTTGTTGTGCCAGTGTAGGTTTGAGCATTGAACCAGTGGTGCCAGATAGAACACTGAAGCTGAGAAAACACCTTAGCTAAGGCCTCAAAGAGATAGCTGGAATGAGGATTGGGGGGGTAACAAGGGGCAGAGGAGACTTCCTGTTTCACAAGGTATTAGCTCTCATTAGAGAAGCTGGTGCAGTGGCACTGCAGCCCAGTAGTGTGAAGGCTTCCCTGCATCACAGCTATAATAGTCTAACTTTAGAAGAGGGGCACACTGGATAGCATTTGGACTGAGGGCACCCTTGCTGCAAAGAGGTGGGAAACACATGGAATGTCATTGTTTCTCAAAGGGACAGAGTCTATTTCAAAATTGGAGTGATGGCCAGGCTTGGTGGCGAAAGGGTGAAAGAGGCAGAGAGGATACTTTGCTGCTCAGGGCTTCAGCCAGGGATGGCCCCTCCGCTATGCTGGAGGAGCGTTACCCCCCTGCTGAAAGGAAGAAGCAGGGAAGCAGACAAATAAAATGATAATAAAAGCATTGTTATTATCATCCTTTAGTTAGGGCGGGACAGGATCAGCATTCTCAGCTGACCAGGGAGGTGGGGGGAAGGAGTGCTAGGTGCATTCCAAGTGTGCATGTTGGTTTGGCGGACGTCCGAGGCCGGCCAAACTGACACACACACTTTGAACTCTTTACCTGGCTGTGTTTCACAGCCAGATGGAGACCAAGTACAGGTTCCCACTCCCTCCCTGAGCGGCATTTCAGCCTGCTCATAAAATATTTCATGTTCTGTAAAAGCATGAAAGAAGTGTCTGGATTGGGTCGAGAGGGGAGAAAGGCAGAAGCACCGAGGCAGCGGGAGCAGTGGAGGCAAGTTGGCGTGGCAGGTAAGTGTTCCTTTTTAAATTATTTGCCACCCCACTACACGCACTGCCCCACCAGCCCTTCCTACTAGCAGCTAGTAGGAAGGGCTGGTGGGGCATGATCACACCCTGTGCTCAGCCCTGCTCCTCCCACTTCCTCCAGTCTTTCCATAACATTTTGGAGGAGGGCCCAACTTCAAAACATTTTGGGAGGGGGGCTCATAGTAAAAAAGTTTGAAGACCTCTGCTGTAAGGTATCACATTAATAGGGACATTAAACCGAATATGATTCCCAGTTCAAAGTTAATGTAACTTTTAGAAACTTGCCAGCTTGTCCAGTAGCCTCACAAGGGCTCTGGCACAAAGACATCTTTCTAGCCACATGGGGAGACATGTGAACGACCCCAGGCTTAAGAACAAAGGCAGTAGCAGCATAATGAGGTCTGGCCACCTCTCCCAGGATGGCCACTGGAGTGTTAGCCCAAAAGACAAACTTCAGAGCGTGTTTTGGTTCTACTTCAGACTGAGAGGTAACATGAATAAAAGGAATTCCAACAATGCAGAGTTTTTAGTATGAATAATAATTTTATTTAAGCACTTTTTAACATTAGTACAGGGAAAGGCATATATGTTGAATGTCAAATGCAGCACACAAGTGCGCTTCCAAAAATAATCACAGTCGTAGAATAATAATGATCATAGAAACAAACAATGAAAATACACTACTTCAATCATGGATTATATATCTGCATAAACAGTGATTATATATTCATTCACAACGCAAAGCTAAAAATTAGAATTAAAAATAATGCATCACCATGGGGTGAGTAAAGACATAGGGGGTCATTATGACCCCGGCGGACATCGGTTAAATGGAGAAAAGTACTGCCAACAGGCTGGCGGTACTTTTCCCCATACTTCGACATTGGTGGTTTGGCTCAAGCCAAACTGGCAGTGTACCACACCGTCTGCCACAGTGGTAACGACCGCCGGGCTGGAGACTTCAGTCTCCAGCCAGGTGGCCGTCACTAGCCCGTCCTCGGGATTATGACCCGGCCTACCGCCATGGTTTTGTGGCAACCTTATCGTCATGAAACCCATGGTGGTAGGCACCATCAGTGACAGGGAATTCCTTCCCTGTGACTGATAGGGGTCTTCCCAGCCCCCACCCCCTCCCCCTCCCCAGGTTTACCCCCAAATCCTCCTCCCTCTCCAGAGACCCCCATGACATACACCCACCTTCACTCACCATTGAACGCATGCATACACACACTCATACTCACATTCATCCACGCAAGCATACATCCATTCACACACACATCCGCACACACTGACATACATACATGCACACGCAGGCACACAACACAACATACACACATCCATACACGCACACACAGACAACACGCATCACACATCCCCATACACGCACACACATACACACACCCCCCTACACACACACAACACCCTCCACCCTCTCCCCTGTCAGAGCACCCAACTTACCTGATGTCAGGGGGTCATCCGGCAGGAGACGGGACAAGACGCTGCTGCCAGCATCAGCATCCGCCAGCAGAACACCGTCAGGCCGTATCATGGGTCATGATACGCTCTGCGGCGGTATACTGGCGTGGCGCTGCTGCTGGCAGCGGCGCCACCTTACCGCCATCCACCGGCATGACCACAGCCAGATTTCCGCCATTCTTCTGGTGGAAATCCGGCTATGGTCATAACCCGGCTGGTAGCCGTGGTGACGGTCTTTTAGCAGCTGTCGCCGTGGTGGTAGGCGGTATATACTGCCAATGTTATAATGAGGGCCATAATCTCTTTGTCAACTTCAAGCTCCGAACCAACACGACTGCTGAAAGAGAGAACTACACACAATGGGAGTGGCAGAGGACAAAGGCGTCCCTTTCCTGACCCTACTTCCATCTAACCTCAGTCTTCAAGTTGCCCTCTTAAATACCTTAAATAAGCTGGAGAGGAGAATTCTAGAAACTTCCCCCGCCACATTGTGTGTTGTTAAAACGTTGGCTGTATCAGTCCATATTAAAAGAACACATTAGAGATTTGGCCGCATACTAAGGTGCGCTCCCAAGACCCAACCATTGCCATATTATAAACATTCTCCACTGGTACATCTTATCATCTGTGCTCTTCACTCCCCATTTTATTTACCTGCCCTTGGTGAGAAAGAGCACGATGAGTAAAAAACTGAGTGAAAAACATGTTGCATAAGTTTGTGCATGGTGTTTGAAGCTATGTTAAGCACAAAATGGAGTCAGTGGTCAAGATAGAGCAGTGTTTAAATATAGATATCATTACATATGAGAAGCCTCCTTTATTAAGGATATAGTGATAACACACAAGGCTGCCTTTTGTTCATGTAGACAAGTTGGAGGGCAGATATCAATATACTCCACCCTTTGACCAATGACTCTCATAACACACACGTCTAAAATCGACTCTTTTTGGTCTACACCTTGCAAGCAAATTGGGTATGTATTATACAGAGCAACACAACGTTATAACTATATAAATTACCACAAGTATTCCACCCAAGACACTGGGTAATTGTCCAAAATCAGGCAACCACTGGAACAACCAGTCCCACCACTCTTTATCTACATCTTGTTTACTCCTTTCGCCAATTCATGTAAAGTGTCAATATGGGATTTAATGGATTTAGAGTGATCTGACAAATTGAAGCAACACCTACCTTCAAATTCAGAGCACACATGATCATGCTTTAATTGTAAATAGTCTATAGCAGCTCGATTTTGCAATGCAGTTTTTCTAATCCCACATATATCTAGTAAATATTCAGATAAAGCAAAAGAAGTGTGATTAATATTTTTAACTATTAAGCATGCCATCTTATTGTTTATTTGAGTATTATAAACAGCTAAGCAGGGCACACCTACAATAGAAAGTTTCAAGCTGATATACTGTGATTGGGATAATTATTGAATGTCAGAATCGCAGTCCTCACTTAACTGAATTGCATCCCTAGGATAACAAGTATGTACAGAGTTAAATGGAAACATCAGAAGTCCTAATTGTGTAAAGGTACATGGTCCACTTGCAACTTGTAATATGATCTGCAAAAGAAACAAGTACGATCATTCTCACAAATAACATTTGTGAGCTGGGACATATTCCCATGTTTCCCTCCCATGTTTCATAACCAAGAGGGTGTTATCTTTCCCTTTTGCAATAATTTCTGCTGGTTTCACCCACATCTTAGCACCAGGATTTTTGTCAGTTTAACCAAAACCTCCTTCCCCACACATTGTAAGAAGGGCTGGGACAGTCCCCTTTTTTACTCTTCCTCCATACACTGGGAAAATGACCATTTGTGCAATTCTATCTCCAGATTGTATTATCAAGTCAGTGTCTCCACTATCCATGAGAATGTTTTTAATTTCTCCTTGGTAGTCCACATCAATCACTCCCCCAAGACCTGAAGACCTGCAGATGCTAGTGTGGCTCTGTATGGAGCTAAGGCTCCAGGTTTTATTTCCCAGTACATGATGGTGTTGGTGGCCACATGGGGTTGAATCTGCAATGCAGGGGTTGGCATTCTCATCAGGGGAGTCTCAGCATTTTTTAGCGGTCTGTTATCCAGAATCTGGAGAGAAATGCTCTCTCCAGTTGTTTTAAGGTTCCATCTGATAATTTTCATAACTGGGCTTTCAGCAAGCCGTTTATTCTGTCAATCAGTCCTCTGGCTTTTGGATAATAAGGAATGTCATAAATCTACTCAATGTTGTGTTGTACACAGTACTCTTTTACCAATTTTCCTTTGAAGTGTGACCCATTGTCACTCTGTACATGGAGTGGTACTCCATAATATAACATTAATAGGTCCAAAGTTTTGATGGTATTGTGCTGAGTAGCACATTTACAGGGGACAGCAATCAGGTAACCAGACTAGGTGTCCACTACTGTGCAAGCTTAATGACACCCGCGACTAACCGGTTAGTGACCCAATTTAATCAATTTGCCATATATGTCCTAATAACTTTCCTCTCCCTAATTGACCTTTGACAGTTTGCGGGACAGATCTCTGTTGGGTGTGTTGATAGGACATCGTAAAATCACAGTTTTTATCAAATCTATGGGAATGTGCATCCCTTTAATCTCTGCCCACCTGTAAGTGGATTTTCTCCCAGGTGTCCACATTTTTGGTGCGCCCATTTAGCCATCCCCACCAAGTCAGAATCTTGTGTTGCCGCCTCTGCCTCTGAGATTTTGGATGTGTCGTCTGCAAGGGAATTGAACTAGTGATCTAGAGAATCAATGGGACAGTGAGCATCTACATGATACACAGTAACGGTACTTCACTGTAGCATTTCCCAAATTTCTTGTCACAACTCGTTGCCCCACACCTACTTGAATGTATTTGCCATTTATGTGCATGCCATGTGGAAAGTAAGTATCTAACCCATTGGCGGTGGACCAGTAATCAGTATAAATGTGACAATTCCCAGGTAGCTCCTGCTTCAACACCTGGTACATAGCATACAACTCTGCATATTGACAACCAACTTTTCCCCTCTCCTGTACTGGTTAACAACTTTTTGGTGACCGGATTATATGACACTGCTTTAAATGTCTTTTAGCTCCCACATATTTGGCTGAACCACCAGTGAACCATACATGCTTTCTATCCTCAGGGGACAAAGATTCAACGGTTCACCCTGTCTCACGGGTTATTCTTTTATCTATGGTACCTCCTGCACCCTCTCCTCATCCTGCACTTGGGCTTGCAACACTTGTTCATATAGAGTGGCTAGGCCTGCTGTTCCCGCGCAAGCCCTGACCTGTATGTACCATTTCCAACATATGATTCTAACTTCTTGTGCATGTCCTATGTGGTACGTTTTAGGTGAGCTCATCGCCCACTGTATTATCGGAATTTCAGGTCTCAAAATCACAATATGACCTAAGGTAATTTACTCAGTATCCACTAGAGCCCAGTAACATGTAAGCAACTGTTTCTCAAAGGGAGTCTATCGCTCCCCAGCCTAGGTAACTTTTTAGTCCAGATCACCAGGGGCACCCTTGTTCCTCCCTGCTTTTGCCACATACTCCAATTTGCATATTGCCCCTGAATTGTTACATGCAACTCAATGTCTCCTTCCTATACTGGCTGCAAGTATAAAGCCTGTTGAATTACTTCCTTTGCCAAATCAAACACACAATGCTGCTGTTCACCCCATTCAAACTCATGTTTCTTTATTGTCACTTTGTACAAAGGGGCTAGAATCTGACTCGAATGAGGAATATGCTGTCTCCAAAAACCAAACAATTCACTGAATCGCTGTGTCTCTTGCTTTGTGCCATGAGTGGCAAACTCCAAAATCTTTTGCTTTGCCTACGGTAACACCTCTCTATGTCCCTGATTCCACTGAATTCCTAGAAACCTCACATTTTTAGATGGTCCCTCTGTTTAGTCTGGATTAATCATCCACCCTTTACACTGCAAGAGTTCCACAACCCGCTCCAACTGAGTCTGCACCTGTTCTTATGTCTCTCCCTGAATTATCACATCATCAATGTAATCAGTCAATTTCACTCCTAGAATGATAGATACTTCATCCAGGTGTTCTTCCACCAGCCGCTGACTGATTGTGGGGCTATGTAAATACCCTTTGGGAAGCCGTAGCATTCTGAATTGTCTGCTGTTCAATAAGAAGCCGAATTGATCCTGAATTTCAGTGGCCAATGGTATAGAAAATAAATCATTGGCAATATCAATGGTTGCATACCAGGTACCTGCATGCTTCTGTATTCTTTTAGTCAAAGTGATGGTGTCTGGGACAGTGGCTGTCAAAGGGGATGTAAGACTTGGCATCCTTGGTGTGGTCTTCCCTAACTTTTTGCCTCTGTTTCCCAGGTTGTTGATGTGTGCTATACTCTGTTTATGCTGTTGTTGATACTCTGGGCACTTTACCATTGCTATCCAGTGCTAAAGTGCAAGTGCTCCTATGTAAAAAGTATGTGGAATTGGCTTTCCATAACTGGCATATTTGATTTATTAGTAAGTCCCTAGTACAGTGCACTAGAGGTGCCCAGGGCCTGTAAATCAAATGCTACTAGTGGGACTGAAGCACCCGTTGTGCCACCCACAAGAGTAGCCCTGTAAACATGGCTCAGACCTGCCACTGCAGTGTCTGCATGTGCAGTTTTGAACTGTCAATTTGACATCGCAAGTGTACCCATTTGCCAGGCCTAAAACGTCCCTTTTCAAACCTGTAAGGTACCCTTAAGGTAGGCCCTAGGTAGCACCATGATCAGGGTGCATTGTATGTTTAAGGTTGGACATATATTAATGTGTTTTATATCTCCTAACAATGAAATACTGCCAAACTCCGTTTTCACTATGCAAGGCCCATCTCTCACATAGGTTATCATGGGGGCTGTCTTTAAATATTATTAAAACACAGATTCTCTTTGGGGGCAGATAGAAATGTGGAGTTTAGGGTCTCTGTACTCCAATTTAAAAATACATATTTTGGTAAAGGTTGTTTTTAGATTGGGGTATAAGTAGTGGCCCGAAAACCCCTGAAGATTAGATCACTTCTTGAATCAAGAGGAACCTCTGCCTGGAGAAGAGCTGAGGAAAACTGATGTCCCTGCCTGTGACTGTGCTTTGTTGGGCTATCCTGCAGTTGCTGCTTCTGCCTGTGAAAGGGGACAAATACTTGACTTTGTTGTGCATTCCTGCTTGAGAAGAATCTCCAAGGGCTTGAACTGAGCTTGTCTCCTGTTGTTAAAGTCTCAGGGCCATCAAAGAATTCCCCTGCCAGCACCTGGATTCTCTGCTGAGACTCCTGCCCTGCCAAGTGGTGCCCAGTCCAGTCCCTTGGCCCTTCAAAGGTGAAGTTTGCAGACAAGAACTGAAAGTCTATGCACAGAATGCCGTGCGGGGAAACTTTCAATGCACCTTCCGCAACACAGCTGATAAACGATACACTGCCAGCTTTGCAGCTGTAATCAGTGATCCACCTGCAGTGGGGCTGGGAGATCGATGCATCATCGCTGGAGAAACGATGCGCAACACCCGCTTATGGAGGCTGATAACGACGCAAACCCCACCCAGCACAATTTTCTGATACCATGCAACTGGATTTTCCACACTTCGTCCCTAAGCGTCCAAGTCAACCCGACTCTGCGTGGATTTGAGGTGCCCCATCCAGGAAATCGACGCATAGCTTTCTTGCGAGGGAGAAAAACTATGCATCACCGGCCAGACCAGAGAAGGAAACAATGGACGGTCTCACTTACGGATAAGGAATCGACGAATCGCTGACTTTTCTGATGCACGCTCACCTGTGCGGCTTTATTTTGTACGCTAACCAGGTACTTTGTGTAACAACAGCATTCTCACTATTTTCTAAGGATTAAGACTCTTATTTTTCTGAAAATTCAATTTTGACTTGGGTATGTTGGATTATTGTCATTTTGGTCTTGTTTGATTTAGATAAATATTACCTATTTTTCTAAGTTGGTGTGGTGTCCATTTCGTAGTTTTTTCACTGGATTACTGTGTGTGTTGGTACAAATACTTTAGACATTGCTTCTGAAGTTAAGCCTGCCTGTTTGTGCGAAGCGAACAACGGGGTGAGCAGGGGTTAACCAAGGGTGATTCTCCTTTACCCTGATTAGAGTGAGGGTCCTTGCTTGGACAGGGGGCAACCTGACTGCCAACCAAAGTCCCCATTTCTACCTGGGGGTGTATGTTTATTCAGCTCGCGGTAATCAACCATCATTTTATAGTGCCTGTCAGGTCAACAAATGGGCCAAAGGGGATTGTTCCTTTCAGTGGTGGTTGGAGCAATTACACCAGCCTCAATCACTTCTTAGATGGTTTTACTTATTTCCTCATGTCCTCCTGGGATGCGATACTGCTTCAAGTGGATTACCTTGGTGGCTGGGGGCAGCTTCACTGGGGTATCTTCATATGACCTACCCTCCTGGCTCATGGTTGCCACTGAAATGTATCTCTTTGATCCCAACTGATAGCAACCATTGTCTACATACAAACTCATTCCTTTTAAAATGTCAGTTCCCAGTATGTACTCCAGAAGCGGCACAATCAAAATAATACATTCTCTTTTTGGTGTTCTTCCTATTTTTATTAGAACGGTAGTTTGCACGGCGGGGATCTTCTTTCCCCCCAACCCTGTGATAGTGTACTACTGACATGAAAACATTTTTTAGGATTTCTATAAATTAAAAAGGCTTCTACTCCAGTATCAACTAATGCTCAAACTTTTGGCACATTTTTGTGTTTCCAGTGTATTTCTAAATCAACATGGGGTCTGTTATCTTTACGAGCCCATCCTTGTACTGGAACTTGGCCAATTTCCTAATCTGATTTAAACCTGTCAACTTTTGCCCAAGTCAAATCTGGATATATGCTTTCATATCTGCGAGTAGACTCCCCTCTATCCCTGTTCTCAAAAGTTAACCACTCGCTGTCCAAATCTTCCTCCTCTTTCCCTTTCTTTTTCTTCTTCCTGCACCTGTGGCTGTCTCTGAGTTGTACGTTTATTATCTTGCTTGTTTAGATTTCTGCTACCTTCCTTCAGATCCAAGCCTCTTTTACAGTACATCTCCCACAAGGTTTTATTATCTATGCCATCAATCTGCTTCTTGTAGATACCATCCTTCATTAATGTCATAAAAATATCTCTCCCAGATACTCTATTGTTATCTGTGTGACATTAAGATCGGAAGGGTCTCTCTGGTTTATTCAGGTCCCTTAAATCACTTCATTCGTGCACCGCCTCCAGCACCTCTTTGATTCACTGTCCTTTCTGATTAATTAGGAGAGTCATGATTACTTGCTTGTAAGCTGGAGAGGCTAAACAAATTATTTTGTTACATACAGAAATAGTCAGTGGAGCCTCCAATAAATTATGAGCTTCATCTAATAGAAATGCAGTATTCATACTTTCTTCCTTAATTCTTTGCATGGCATCTCTCAATGTGCGCCAAGGCTTATCATTTGGCGGCCAATCTGATTCAGTATGGTATTTTTGATTTCATCCCATGACTGCCAATTGTAACAAACTAGTTGCTCCTTGATTGGCATAATTTCTGAATTGCTCTTGTGCTAGAGGGTCAGTGCTAAGAGTACAAAACCTCTTTGCATCTCCTGCTTTTAATGTTACTCCTAAAGCACTGGTGTCAAATAACCCCACCATCCACATAAGCAGTGTTTCTCCACCTTTCTGTTTAAATCAGTCCACGATATAATTTACTTCTTGCTGAGTGTAATCTTCCAAAGAATGCATCTCAACTCCCCCCAGGTCCTGTGGGGTGCCTTGTATTTTCCATCTGAAGATGGTCTGAGCACTAACTATGTTCTGCTCATTTAACTCACACTGATCCTCACCTTTTTTAACTTCTTTATCACTGGATTTTGAAAAGTCAGTGCTGTCCCATATGTTTGCGTCCCATAAATCTGGATTCCAGTCCAATCCTGCTTTAGCAATTGCAAAATGAACTTTTTTCTGATTTATTTTACCTCTACGTTTGCGGAATTTATTCTGAGCAAATTTGACATCTGCTTTCTCTGCAACAGACTGTTAGTTATCAGCCTTATCTTGCAATAGCTTATTGTGGCAAGACAGAATAGTTACAGTATTTTTAGTGTCAACAAGCTGCTTTTCTAATTGCTGATTTTCTTGTTCTAACTGTTTGCATTTCTCATGCTTTTTTTTATAGGCAGACAACAATATCCAACCCCTTCTGCCAAGAACAGAAATGTCCGTTCAAAAGGCAGCTTTTTTAAACACAGAAGTACAATTGTGGCTCCGTGTCCCCAAGATACTCATCCCAACACTCAGAAAGTCCTGACAAACAAGAAAACTCATTTGTCAAAACATTATAAGGTTCTTTCATCCATCCTGGAATTTCTCATGCATTTTTAGAAATGGTTTGCGGTGCTGCATTTGACTTCTTGCCAAACATATTTCACTTTTAAATCTTACACTTTTTAACCTTTTTCCCCCTTTTGCAACCACACCAAAGTGATTTGCTTCTACTTCAGACTGAGAGGAAACACAAATAAAAGGAATTCCAACAATGCAGAGTTCTTAGTCTGAGTAATACATTTATTTAAGCACTTTTTAAGATTCGAACAGGGAAAGGCATATATGTTGAATGTCAAATGCAGCGCACAAGTGCACTTCCAAACATAATCACAGTAGAAGAATCATAATGAGGATAGAAACAAACAATGAAAATACACTACTTCAATCATGGATTATATATCTGCATATACAGTGATTATATACTCATTCACAACGCAAAGCTAAAAATAAAAAATAAAAAGAATGCATCATCATGGGGCGAAATAAACACATCATCTCTTTGCGAACTTCAAGCCAGGAACCCAGATGACTGCTGAAAGAGAGAACTATCCACAATGGGAGTGACAGTGGGCAAAGGCATCCCTTTCCCGACCCGAGTTCGATCTAACCCCAGTAGTCAAGTTGCCCTCTTAAATACCTTAAACTAGCTGGAGAGGAGAATTCTAGAAACTCCCCCCTACCGTATTGTAATTTGTTGTTAAAACGTTGGCTGTACCAGTCTGTGTTGAAAGAGCACGTTGGAGATTTGGCCACATCTCAAGGTGTATTCCCAAGAACTAACCGTTCCCTGCCTTACCATAAACATTCTCCTTTGGTACATCTTATCATCTGATCTTTTCACTACCCCATGTTATGTACCTGTCCTTGGTGAGAAAGGGCATGAAGAGTGAAAACATGAGCAAAGAACATGTTGCATAAGTTTGTGCGTGGAAAAATACCTGCATCACCAATGTGACAGTGTTTGAAGCTAAGTTAAGCACAAAATGCAGTCAGTGGTCAAAATGGAGCAGTGGTTAAATACAGATATCATTACAGAGGGGAAGCCTCCTTTGTTAAGGATATAGTGATAACACACAAGGCTGCCTTTTGTTCATGTAGACAAATTGGAGGGCAGGGACACAGAGGGAAACCCACTACCTAAACCATTTTTCATTTGAGTATGTAGCGTTCAGGTGCCCACACCTCTTCCGTGGGATACCAAGTTCATGACGACAGAAGAGGGGTCCGGACATCATCAGAAGAGAGGGGACCCAATAGCCCATTGGTGGTCCTCTCAGGGAACATTTCTGGGATAAAAATGGCACCTTTGGCACCCCGCTCTTCAGGACACATTGGACTTTGAGAAAGGAATAAAGAAGCACTGCCAAGCTACCCTTGACCCTGCACGAGAGAAGCTTCACAGTTGGAAGGACTGAACCTGCTGTTCTTTGGGCTAGTGAAGTGTGGACTGTGTCTGTGGCTCCTGGCTAGTGGAAACGTTGATTCCCAGTCCCAGATCAAATCAGTGACTCCAGGGTCAGCTGGCTGATCCCCGGGTACCAGCTCCAAGGGAAAAAGAGCTCAAGAAGCCCAAATTGACAAGTTGATAGCCACCGCTACCAGTCGCCGGACACCACAAAGGACAAATCCGAAATGGCCAAAAGTTGCACCCATCTCTTCCAGACTTGGGAGTGCTATTAGAGTCTGGATTCTTCACCCATAAACACTAGCCCCCACCTAAAGATTTTGCTCCAACTGCGGTACACAGAGGCCAGTAACGCAGAATCAGCTGGCCAGCTACTGTAACATAGAGGACTTTGAGGGACCTCGATCTGTGTGGCTAAAGTCACCCCACCTCACCTATGGACTAAGGAATCCTCACAAAGGCACCCACATCTTCTGCACCTCAACCAGAGCATCCTTAAGCATCCATTTGCCTGCTTACCCAGCATCAGGACCACTCCATCGAAGTCTATGACCATCATCCTGTAAAGTTTGAAACTTAGCTTAAAAATGCTCTGGTGGCCAGGAAACTCTCCAAAGTATCCTCTGTGGCTCCCTAGACCTCCATCCTGTCCGATATGGTCGCCCACACCCAAGCCGGGCCAGAGTAGCCCAACTAACTCTTTCAAACTTTTCAAAAGTTTACAAACTTGTTGTTGACCAATGCTTGTTTGTGGTTGCATTTGAAAGTGATACTAACTTCTAAAATCTGTATTACGGAACCCTCAGATGAATTTTGCTCATCAAGGTCTCTAAAAGTTAATAAAAATATACTTTAGTTTTATAAATTGGTGTGCAGATACTTTCGTGTTGTGTGACTTTCTTATTTCGTTGTTTGGTACTGTTAAATGTTTTACACTAATTTCCTTTATTGAGCCTTGCTGCTCAAAGCCAAAGCTACCCAGGGTTGAGCTAAAAGTGATACAAACAATCCGGAGTGGAGCCAAGACAGTTTTTCCAAGTGTATTCCACTATATATCCCAGTATTTTCCACTATAAGGCCCCATAGCCTTATCATATAATACACCCAAATCCTCACATGTGTTATGTGGATTTTACTCATAATAATGATTTTGAGTCATGCGTTTACCATTCTGTGATGGTATAACTGGTGATAATACACAGATAAGTGAAAAAGAAAGCACGTCTACCTACTATAGTTTTATATATTAATATATGGCATGCAACTAATTCTAGATAAATATAACCTTGTGTGACAAGTAGCAACACACGCATACCACTTTATCCTTATTTTCTGAACAAATATGCATTGACTCACACTCAGGAGCAGAAACAAAAAATAGTCTTCTGCCATTCAAAACAATTCAAAAAAGGATTTATTTATGTATACAGAGCACTGTTAGATAAAACATTAATGGTGTGGTGATAGAGTGTGCTGTTGAGTTGTAAAGTAGGCCATTATACGTTCCAATGGAGGTGGTAACAAGCCCTAACAGCCAATAAAAAAGAAGGTGAGACTGAGAAACTCATGTAGGCCGATCCAAGAGGTGAATGACTGAATGATCCTGGGCAAGCCAGTAGTTGAAGAAGATTGGATCAAAGCATCCTGAACCAAGTGTAGACTTCAATACGTTTCCGTGAATCATGCACATTACATTACATGTCACAGCCAAGAAACACAGCCAGTATTCAGTAACTCTGTGTGACAATGTGCACCCTGTTATTCAGTAAGGCATGAAACCTCCTTTAGCACTAGTATTTGAAGTAATCGCTTTCTGCAACAGCTTATTTGTTTCTCCCATTGCAGCTGAGGAAGTCTCGCCTATTCTTTTTTTTAAAACTGCTTAGGCTTGGTGGTGTTTGAGGGTATTGAGTTAAGTAGATATCTCTTCAAGTCCCACTGCAACATTTCGTTGGGGTTGAGGTCTGGACATTGTCTTGGTAATTTCAAAATCCTGATTCTTTTCATTGTCATCCTTTCAGTCATAGCATTTTTGGTGTGTTTTGGATCATTGGTTTGTAGTATGATTCATATTAAGGTAAAACGTCGCTGTTTGACAGTCTCTTCGTTTTCTTCCTGCATCCTTAGTACAGAGAAGAGTGTCAAAACCTACATACCTATGCATAGAGGCCCTGTGATTGCAAGAGGTCTTTGTGGCGATTTGCAGCATTTGGTTTTCTTGAACCATATATATTGTTGTGCAGTACAGCCAAACAACTCCACTTTGGTCTCATTTGTCGAAGGGGACTTTTTCCAGAAGTCTTGTGCTTCGTCTTGGTGTTGTTTTGCAAACCTAACTCATGCAGCTATGCTCAGTTTTGAAATAATGTGTTTTTTCCTATTCACTCGTCCACAACGTCCGTACTTGTTCAGTCGTTTCCTAAGGGCAGAGTCATGAACTCTAATGCTAGTTATTTTGACAGCGGCCCATAGCTACCAGTGGGTGCCTTAGGGGTTCTTTGAGATCTCAAAGAGATTAGCATGATCTGATCGCGGGGTTAATATGCAGGAATTACCTCTACTGGCTACACTGACTCAAATGTTATTCGTATTTAAAAAACTCTTCCCACTGTGGAAAGATGGGCTCCATAATTTTTGTAAATTAATGTATAGACATTACCAGGCTAATAAGCAGCAACAGTTCTTTCACAAAGACTTTCACAGATAGGCATAATATGCTACCACAAACAGGAAGGGTCCAGACCAAACTGAAAAGTTTACAATTTCATGTACAGGGGATAGTAATTTTGTGCACTTTCCTTAGTAACACCTGGTTCTAACTACGTTCTTTACTGCTACGGAAGCAGTATGGGTGCAATTACCTTTCCATATCAAGATTCTGAATGTTGGGTTTTTAAATACGTTAGAAGAATGTGTAATTTGTGTGCGCAATTTGTTTTAGAAGGTTCCATTTTTCTATTGTTAAGACTTGGTTAGGAATAGATGAACGTCAGATATGTATTAATTTGCACAAACATATTTGTAAGAAAGAGTGCTCTTCATATTACTGTAGATATTGCTCAATTCGTGTTTTTATCAAGTTCCTAACTCCAAAATCCCCTCAACTTTGTACAAAATTATAACATGATAGAGCTACTCTTTTAGGCATACCAGTGTTTTTTCCACCTCTGTGAGATACGTGCTATCTCCTCCCACGTGGTGAATGTGCACTGTGTATATTCCATCAGTGGGCAAAATTTCATTTTTATTCAGGACGAAGTTCACACATGGAAAGGATTCTAAGCAACTAACTAGCTTGCATTATATCATTAAATTAATGGGCAACTGCAGAATATTTGATGTTCCTGTCCAGATAGCTATACTTTTTTATTTAACCATGCAACAAAACTACTGAGCCCACCTTCAGACGAGAACAATACATGAACCAGTCTTTCTCTGGTAGCATCAGTAGAGTCTGGAACTCTATGACTTCTTCACTCCGTCTAACCACTTGCCTACTAATCTTCAAAAAGGACCTCAAGCTCCTCCTATTTGACAGACATCTTGGTTAATTCACCCTCAAACAGACTTATTTACTTTCTCAACTGCACCCTGACTGCCTTCTATGAACGGTCCATGTCCTCTACCCTATTGTTGTAACTGTCTCTTGTGGTAAATCCTGTATACATACACAGATGTAAACATTCCATTTTAACTACTATTAATGCAACCTCCTGTAGCCTGTGTGTTGTGAAGCTCTCTGATGCCTTCAGGCCATGTCCACGCTTTACAAAATTGCAATAAATAAATAAATTATACAATAGTTCAAAGAAGATAGTGACCTTTGGGTGCATGTTAAATTGGATGAAATTCAGTGCCACTGTTTTTGTTGAAGCCTTTCCTAAAAAGTTAACATTTGTATTTTGCTGGCCTCTCTTTATGTAAGACCCTGTTCTTTACCTGGACTGAAATGTATAAAATAAAACAAAAATGAACAATGGATTTTGTAACTAATGCTTCATGCAGATTTGTGCAGGAGCAAAAGCTAGTGGCAAAACAAAAATAACATTTTAGCTGAGAAATAAGATCTAATCATCTCTTCAGAGGAGCTAATTTCACATTTTTATGATAACACAGTCATATACATCACTACATTCAGTACTGAATTTGGAGCAATCAAATTGATTTCAATTTCGGGTTGTTCATAGTTACAAAGCCCCATGTCTGCTTAAACTTTTCTTCGACTACTTGCAGCTGCACACAGCTTTCATGAAAATTAAGCACTACTGAGGGTGGTGAGACTGGAACAGATTGTCAGTCATTCACATCTGCTGCATTGAGTTTCCCCCGCCTTCCTGGCAGACCTCCTCAGCCTGCCCATCCAGTCTTATGAATTTCCTGGGTTACTTACCATCCTTCCTTATATAGCGCTCTGGCACCTGGCACCTTTTCTTGCCCTGTCATTCATGGCACTTGCTCTTTTCTGTCCCTGCTGCCATCTCTTGTAATTTCCTGGTACAGAACATTCAATCGAGGAACAATCAGAAACAGGAAATGGGCATGGCTATTGGTGCATGCGTACTTAAAGGACATGGGGGAAATCCATCAACTAAATTTGACTGGTACTTTTCCTTTTTTGTCAGCTGCTTATGTGCAGTTATATATTTTCACAGCCTTATTTAACTGAAACCATTGCCAAAACTATTAGAAAAAAATTATGTTGTTGAAAATTTAGTGCTGTCCCTCGTGTCACATAAGTCATCAATACGTGAAAATATATGCATTATGTTAACCATGGTTTGATTGTTGAAAGATGTCCTATGAAGTCATTTTAACTATGCATTCATTTAGACTACTGTCAGAAACCATGGGGGTATTGCTTATAAATCAAATGTTAGCAGAATTTAATTGATATTATGTTATAATAATAATTTAGATTAATTTGATCATTTAGACATAGACTAACAGAATACATTAAAACAATATTGAATTTCTAATGATTAATGATTAAAATGTGTGCAAAAAGAGAAAAATGCAGTTCTGCTTCATAGTGATTTAAATATATTAACATATATTAAAATGAATGTAACATAAATATTAAAGAACCAGTGTTAATGTTACTTTCATACGTTTGCATTGTATTAATTAAATATATTGCTTTAATTAATTTGCATTAGCCTAAGTGAGGCCTACTAGATTTGTATTTCATGACTGTGCAGGAAATGCTGATTTATTTTCATAATGTGAACTTTGCATTCAGATTTCATTCCCAGGAAAAGACTAGCTTTGGTAATAGACCCCTATTGTTTTGGACATGGAGAGAAGTGAAATAGTATCCTTGAATGTGGAACATCCTGAAATTGTGGACTGACAAATTATACAATTGTTTCAAACTCATGTGGAGCTATATGGATGGATGAGGTTCTCATGCCTGTCCTGGAAAGACATGTTGATGTTGCAATCTGGAGTTGTGTGATCGATTATTATTGGATGATGCCCCTTCAATGTAATGTGGACTGTCTCTCACAACAAATCAGATTGGTTTATGAACTTTAATCTGACGATGAGCAGTTGGACTTTAGTCAGATTTCTAGATGCCCTTTGACCAAAACTCTTGCTGATGAAGAACCCTGAATGCTGAGCCCCTAGGAGAGGTATGGTCCTCTCTGCTTTGCTCCTATGAGATGTCCCATTGACACTTAGAGACTTTCTCCCTTACGCCCTGCAGAAGACTCTTGATTGAGCTTCTGACATGCTGATGCTTTCCCTTTTTTATTATATTTTACTACTCTAGTTAGTACCTTGCTGCCTGAGATTACCCTTTTGCCCGCTTGTGTTCTGCCCCACACATGTTAATCCTTAATTTGGAAATGGTAGGGTTTTTCCTTTGTTCAGCTAAAATTATAACTCTTTTGATATGGAATTGAATGATGCTTGTTAAGCCTGAGCAGTGCTTGATTTCTGTATCACAAATAATTGTACTGATGTTTTGCACTCTTCGTATTGAATGCTTACTTTTGTTAATGATAGTCAGTCTGAATTTATTTAATTGCCTTGGGCAACCTTTTGTGATTCTGTATTTTAATAATGTTGTCTTGAGAGTTGTCTACATGACTTTGAGCTTACAATAAAATTCCTTAACTTTATTCCTGACTGGAGTTTCTCTTGTATGGCCACAAGGGTCATACTGTGTGAAGTAATTAGTGTGTATTGCAAATGATGTTAATGGTTCTACCATACTCTTAGCAGGGTCCAAAGATCTATTGACCTCAATGAGCATTGATTCCAGTGAAGGATGAAAATGCTCCAGCAGAAACATCAGCTGAAAGAGGCAAGATCTATTGATGGTGCTGTTTTACATAGTGATATTTATTAGAAGAAACCACTTTGCTTGGAATTATATCAGGATCTCTTCAGGAAAAATGAAAAAATACAAAGTGTGCAAACAGAATGAACTACATCAACCAAACAAATCACTTTGTGCAACAAGTTAGCTTCCAGTATTACCATCTCAGTTACTTGTGCCCCGGGTTCTATTTGCAAGGATATCATGGCCACAATTACTGCTTACAGCCTGTATCTTGACATTTAAATCACCATAATGCAAGTATTGTCACTGAAATGGGGTACATCTATGCAAACCTAAAGTTATGGATTCCAAATTAGCATGATTATCCCTGAGTTTAGGGACACGTCCCTCCCATTTACCACCTGATCTGAGCAGGGGGGTAAATAATTACAGGATGTACCATTGAAAAATGGGGTGATGGGTTGGAAGGGGTGTCAGGGAGCAGGGAGGCTATGGTCCAGTGGAGGGGCCAGGCAGGAGCCAGGCTGCACATATGCCTTCAACAGCTCCCTGACCTTCACTCATTTATAATCTGGTATCCACCGGTATGGGAACACCAGGGCACTTGTGATCTGGCATATTGGTATCCCCTTGCGGTGGCAGGTCAAGCCTTATGGTTTCTATAGGCTAAGAGTGACCTAGGAGACGTGCTGTTGTGGGCCGATGGACCTTTGGTCTCCCTTGAAGACTTTCACCCCCTTGTTCCAAACATAACATCAATGATCAATAACAATAATATTAACTTGATTAGAGACCGTAAAACCATGCACCATGACCCATTTGGCCACGAATAACCACATCTTTTAGCATCAGTTAGAATATTTATTTTCCTGGATTAACAATGCTAAGATTACATTGATTAGTCTCAAAACCATATGTTAAAGATACAGAAACAACACTGGTTGACCGAAGCGTCTAAAGAATCTTACCTTGATTGAAGCATTAATGACAAAGCTTTCAGTGGCGACAGTACAGATCAATAGCAAGAGTAGTTGCACAATGGAAATAACATACATTGAATCAATAATTTGAATGACGTCAGTTCATTGTCAAACAGATGAGGAGAGGAGACACCTCACTAACTCCAGATTAGCATTAGCATGTTGGGTTTCACGCAAAAGTTTTAGTAACATAAATTTGGACAAAATCTAGCTAGGGCTCTATCAAAAAGGCTGCAGTTGGTACCTAGAAAACAAACGACAAAGCAATAATGAACAATTCAGCACATACCTGCCTTAAGGATCAGCAAGCGACATTATCTTCATCAGGTGGACATCAGCATCAGGACAAGAGAGGGAGGGAGGGGAATGGTTCAGAATTGGGGACTCTTAGCTCTCCAAACCAACAGGAAGTAAATATCTAAGGCAGACAGCAAAGCGCTACAGACTTCTAAGCCTTGATTGCTAATGTAAGCACCAGCATCATTGCATGGGGCATAAGAAATAAACTCAGAATAGCAAATACCAGAATTTCAGTAGACAGGCTGGTGATTGTCAAAATGACAGATGAATCTCAAGAAGAGTATCAAAGGAAAAACTGTGAATCTCCAGGATAGAGTAGCATCGGAAAAAATGGCTGAGAACTCCAAAGGCAGTGCAGTTAAGTTAATGTTGTCCCACGTTATCATTGGTCAAGAGCATATTGAGGTAACATAAGTCCAATAAAATTAATTTCACAATCTAAGATATAACTAAGCAGTCTTTCACATGTCGATGTTTGGCTGTTCTCTGTATGTGTATATTAGTCGATACAATAAGAATCCATTTGTAGATCCTTCCGCACTCTGTCAGTAGATCCGTGGTTAGTTCCTGGTAGCACTGCTTTCCCATACACTTTCAGTTTAACATTTGTAACGATTCAAGAGCATGCAGAGTTTGACACACATTTCCTTGAGAGAATAACATTTGGTTACTACAACTCCAGTCAATCTTATAATTCATGTGTTATTCAGCAAGCATGAGATAATTTTACTAACGTTGCATTTTCAATATTTGTCAGACATTCATTTTCAGCCCAGGCCTCGCTAATTTGAGGCCTACAGTTAGCATAAGCAAGTTCATAATGTATAGCTATACGTATGACACATTACTGCGTTTCAATATATATATATATATAGATATATATATATATATATATATATATATCTATATATATATATATATGAACTCTTAAAACATGTTAATACACTATTAATAAATAACTTTTGTATAATATAGTGGCCAATCAAGTGGGCACAATTGCGAGTTACATGTTCATTTCCATGTTAATACATTTTCTGTATAAAGTAAAATACAGAAATATATGAAATAATTATTAACATTTATTTCAGCGGTCACACCCTCAACAAATTCGCTCCACCCAACCCTCAATCACCCCTCTCTTTTATGCTATTTACATTGCACTTATTACCCATGAGTAGCTCATGGAATTAGAAATTACCATAGTTATGTGTGTATTTAGTGTGTGTTTTACAGTGGACAAAATAAGGATGTTTAATCTTTTTAGGCTGAGAATTCCAGAATGTCATACCAGGACTAGTAAGGGTTTGAATTGGAGCTTGACACATTGCCTACTGAATACGTTTAGTTTGGGCTGAGACCTGCTGCATTGGCTAGCAGAGAAAATGTGATTAAACAAGAAAAGGGGAGCTATGTTGTTTCATGTACATTTAATGGAAATTCTCTCACACAGGGAACCAATGAGGGATGTGATTTCTTTTATCAAGATGCTAGGTTAGATGAGCTCCAGCATTTTGTACCTTCTGCAGGCGATAAACCATTTGTCAGAGAGGCAAATATACAAGCTATTGCTCTAATATAATCTAGCATATGTCCCCTGCACACAGCACTAACGATTTATGCAAGAGGGAAATCAAAAGCAGGAAGAGTCTCAGGAGGGGTTCAGTGTGGCTAGTTGAAGTAACTACCCACTACCCTGTCCATCTGAGTGCTAGGGAATTTTGACCATGAGAGAAAAAAGTTACTATCCTTTAACAGCAAATGTAATTTGTTACCAGAACATATCCAAGGTAAGGAAAGTTGTATCTTACGCTTGTGCCAAAGAGGTTGATGTCAGTTCAGTGGTACCAAGCTGCAGATAGTGTTCATTCATGCTTGTATCTTCCCTAGAGTTCTTTAAGGTTCAACAACAGGGGTTTCAATCACAAGAACAGTGTAAATATGTGTTATCATTGTTTGATTGCGTTTCTAACTGAGCCAATAGTGGGTCAGGGTTGATGTTAAAAGCAGGGGACAAAGAAGACCACTGAGGAACTGTATAGGATAAAGGTAGATCTATTGTAACGGAAGAGACAGGAAGAAGAGCATCCATTCATGGGTATTATTGGAAATGACCATTCTTTGCATGGTGTTCTCTCAGTAGTGTAGTTTTAAACTGCCATGTCAACCTGGCAAACAACTACATTTTGCCAGATCCAAATCTTCCATTTTGATACATATAAGTCACCCCCAGGCTAGGTTCCGAACAACCCCGAGGGCATAGTGCAGTGTATTTAAAAAGTTGGGCACATGCCTTTAAGTTGTAAATGTCCTGGTAGTGAAAAACTCTTAAATTAATTTTTCACTACTGCAAGCCTGCCTCTCCTACAGGAGAACATTTGGGTTTCTTTTTTTACTTTTAATAAGCTAAAATTTCCAAATGTAAACAGGTAACCAGTTCATGCATAGTGTCTTTGGAATTGTAATGAAATAACCTATCTTATGGTAAAGTCAGATTTTATATTACAGTTTTGCAAATGGCACTTTTACAAAGTTGACATTTTCCTGATTTAGCCATTTTCTGCCTGCAGCCTCTCTCTGGGTCACATGACTGGGTGTATCTGACAGTTGGACTTTGTGTATTCCTCCTAGACAGTCACACACAATAGATGAGAGCTTAGTTGTGCCTGGATGGGCCATCACTAGCAGAATGGGAGGGCAGAGCTGGGCACAGCCCTACTTATACTTGAATGGACTGTGTCCTGCCTCCACACAAAGGGCTGAATAACCCCTCCAGTTAGCCTGGAACCAGGGCATGGAAGGCAGGAGGCCCGTGGACTTCAAAGAGAAACCTCTAGTAGCTTCTACCACTCAGACACTAACTCTTCAGTATATTTTTCATCTTGTGCAAACTCTGACTGGAATAAGACCTGTTGTAGGGAATGCCATTTGGCTGGATTGCTTCCCTGATGGATTTCGGTCCTGCTAGATTGCTGTCTTGCTGGATTGCTGCCTCCTTCCTGAGTTGCAGGGATTTGAACCTTCACCTGAATCCAGGAGTCCCAGAGTGACTCCAAGGGTTAATCTGTTGGCCTTTTATTCGGAACCACAGGGACATAATAGGCTAACAACCGCCTGAACCAGGGCCCAGGTCCAGCTAGACCAAAACTTTGACCCCGAAGTGGTGCTCCTCAGGTTCTGGTCCCTTGATGAGGCTTCAGAGAGGCTGCATGGAAGGTTTTGGGCTCTTTGCAACCACGAATAGTTCCATTGGTGCCAAAACCTTGCCACTTGCACAGACTGCCACCATCAAGTTCCGTCAATCTACCTCATTGCACAACAACATTGACCACTCGTGACAAGTACCACAGTGAAGCTCCCACCCACCTGCCACATGCAATGACATCAGGATCCTCATACCACTCCAAAGACCATCAGAAATGCCAGGCCTGCTCTTTATGCCACATTGACATCCATCCTCAACGCTTCTCTGCTCCTCACATTCCCCATCCACAGTGAAAGGGAAGGTAACCTTTTAGCAGGACTAACCTGGTCCTTGTACCTGATCACGCTCCATTGCAGTTGGCTTGAACTTGTGACTTTCTCCTGGTCTAACACGCCCAGATAGTTGTGAGTGGCTCTTTGGGATTTTTTGTGTCATTTTCACTTAAGTCTTTAAAATTCCATATCTCCGGTTCTACTGATTGGATGTTTGTCATTTTGGCCTTGTTTTATTTAAAACCTACTCTATGTTTCCAAGTTGGATTATTTGTGTGTAGTGGCTTCATTGTATTACTGTTAGACCTGACAGCCTTAGGGTGGTCTTCCCTCCAATGTTTTTCCTACTCCTCTACTTTTGTTATTTCGTGCTTGCGGGATTTAGGACTCAGTGCACTTTACCACTGTTAACGACTACTAAAGTGCTTGTGCTGTCTCCCTAAACATGGTAACATTGTCTTATCCCCAATGACCATATTTAGTAATATACTTATAAGTCCTTAGTAAAGTGCACTACATGTGCCCATGCCCTATAAATGAAATACTCCTTGTGGGCCTGCAGCACTGATTGTGCCACCCACTTAATTAGCCATTTATCTAAGTCTCGGGCTGTCTTTGCAGAGCCTCTGTGTGCAGTTTTGACACTTCCATGTCGACCTGCGAAAATAACTATTTTGCAAAGCCCAAACCTTCCCCTTTTATACATATCTGCCACCCATAAGGTAGGCCCTGGACAATCTAGAGAGGACAAGGTGAAATGTATTGAAAAGCCAGGACATGGTCTTTGAAGTTTTACATGTACTGGTAGTGAAAAACTCCCAAAGTCATTTTCTACTACATCAAGGCCTATCTTTCTCAAAGGATAACATTGGGATTGCCTTATTACATCTTATAAGTGTAATTCGCAATCTGGAAGAGATAAACTATTCCTTCTAGACAGCCACACATAATGGGAGCTTAGGTGTGACTTGATGGGCCATCCTGGGAAGGAGGAGCTGGACCCAGCCTCGCTTACACCTGAAAGGCTGTGTCCTGTCCCCACACAAAAAGGCCTGCATTACCACTTGCAGTGAGTCTGGCGACAGGGTTGGAATGGCAAGACCTCTGTGCACTTCAAAGGCCTGTCTTTGAAGTCTCTTCCACTTCATAGGCCTAACTGGCTATAAGTACTATACCTCTGACACCACCTACTCAGTACACTTCTGGACCTGTGAAGACTCTGCAGAAGGAAGAACTGCTGTGCTCCTGAAGGACTTCCACTCTGCATGAATGCTGCTTGCCTGGACTCCTGTCTTCCTGTACTGCCGGGCTGCCTGCTGTTCCCTGCCTAGGTGAAAAGGACGGGAACTGCATCAGTTGAACCCAGAGTGATTCCAGGGGTTAGCTGGCTGGCCTTCTGATCTGAAGTCTCAGAGACATAAAAGACTTCCAACCACCCTGCTCCTGCATCTGGGCTCTGCTTTCTGTAAGTGTGCCCGGCCAAGTGGTGCCATCCCAGTCACTGATCCATGGAAGTAGGCCGAAGGTATTTGCTCCACCATCACCGATACATCGTCTGTTGCAGGAGCAGAATTGCTGCACCACCGTTGTTGCATGAAACAGAAATGGTGACTAGCCTTCTTAACCACCACTGCAATGCTTATTCCGGCACAAGGTCCTCACATATCCATCAACAGCAGACTCAGCGACAACACCAAATTTCCAAATCGCCGCCTCTGTGCTCATTTGCACTGACACATTGCCTCAACTGCACAACTCATCCTCGACTCCTGTCTTTGCATCACAACCCCTAAGCATCTGGATCCTCAATAATGATGCAGCAGGAACTTGCACCCTAATTCCGCCACATCTTGGAAATGAAGCATTGCTGCTATTGTATGTTGAAAGTTGATGCATCACCTCTTCTTCATGATTCAGAATTGACACAATGCTCAGCAACCAGAACTTAAGGTACTTTGATTCAGCGGGCCCAACTGGGTCCCTGGAGCCGGCAAACGCTTCATTGCGATTGGCCTGAACTTTTGACTTTCTCGCAGCCCAGTGTGACCAGATATCCCTTATTGGAGCTTACTGCTTCTAACGCTATTTTACAGTTTATTCCTAAAAAATTAATAGCTCAGTTTCTACTGTCATTGTGGTCTTGTTTTATTTATTAAATTCAGACCTATTTTTCTAACCTTGTGCGGAATCTTTTTGTGTGGTGTTTTCGGTGTTTTACTGTTTGAAGAGTTTCACAAATACTTCAAACATTGCCTCTAAGTTAAGCCTGACTGCTCTGTGGCCAGCTACCAGAGGTTGAGCATAGGTCAATTTAGGGTTTGCCTGACACTTGCCCTGACTAGGATTGTGTTTACTGCTTGACTAGAGGCCTATACCCCACTCAATCAGCAACCCAATTTATAACAATTACTGTTTGAAGTGTTGCACAAATAGTTTACATATTGCCTCTAAGTGAAGTCTGACTTTTCTCTGCCAAGCTTCCAGAGGGTGAGCACTGGTTCATTTGGCGCTTGGTTGTGACCTCATCTTGACAAGGATTGTGTTTGCTGCTTGAGTAGGATTTCACCCCCTTCAACCAGTACGCCAATTTCTTACACAAAGGTAGTGTTCTGCAGAGTCCTCAAAGGTTTGCTCAACAACCAAGCTGGGGCCTCCCTGATAAACAGCTGTCCAGAGATGAGGGAAAATCACCTCAGTGTAGTCCTTGCTGAAGATCTATTCAACTACACAGCAATGCCTAGAAGTCAACCAGTCTGCTAAGAGATGGAAGCAACCTGTCTACTCTGTGAAAGGAGCAATTGTCCGTAAGGAGTAATAAGGAGTGTGAACCCGGTGTTGTGGGGCTGTAAAAGAAGAAGACTGCGAAGAATGTGTGCCCACTGTCAGCAAGCCCTAGACTCCCCTAAACAATCCCAGGAGGAAATCTCAAAGTTGTATGTAGCTACAGTGTACACTGACATTATTTCCTTCTTGAAAGTCAAGAATTTGATTGGTCAATCTTTTATTAAACTAATATGTGTTTCCTGAGTCCTGACCTCAAACACTTCCACACTGCCTCACTGAAAAGTCTGTGACTATTTGCTATCAGTACCACTTAGAGTATAGCGTTCAAGGGGTAGTATTTGGCCCAGCTAGCTGCACTATATTGGGATAGACTCCCAGACACCAGAGAAAAATTACCTCAACCTTCACGTTGAGACCTAGTAGCCCCTACTTTCCTTATGGCCCCTTGAATGGGGTCTGACAGTATGTCTGCCAGCATACTACATAGTAGAGAGCTTCTCCAGTAATTTGTAGTCGTGCAAGTTGTCCAATGCAGAGGTAAGGTGTAATTAGCAGGCAGCCATGGTGCTACTCCATAAGCATAAGGGCATAATCTTAGAATGCCATCACAACAGTTTCGGTGCTGTGCTGATGGCAGAAACCAGACTGGAAAGGAAAGAGGCAAATATTATCATCCAGCCAAGATTGTAATTGACAGGCAAAAATATTTATATTCAGTTGCAAGATGGTAAAAATGTCTTACGTGTGATAAATTAGATGGATAACAATAGACCTTTTTGAGAAAAAGGAAGGATGATTTATTTTTCCTGGGTACTATTGATGGTCATTTCCAAAACAGAGCTGTGAATGTATTGAGGCCTTTTGGCATGGTCATGTGTTACATGAGAAGCTACGTAGGGGCTGTATCAAGTGCCTTATGACTTTTAGGACGGTTTCATCCTTGAGAAAAGCACATTTTAGAGAGAAAATGGTGTGGCCCTTTCAAGGTGATATTGGACAGGATCTGGGCATTTAGCAGTTGTGGCCAGCCCCCTTCTTATTTTTTCAATATATAAGCAATTAGTTGAGATATTGACAAAGCAGAAGTGAAGGGATCACACCAGAGTAGTAGTGAGCAGGATTTGTGTCAGAGTTTGAAAATTCCTCTTGATTAGCTTTTGGCTTTTACTATTTTCTTAACCCAATAGTTTTATTTAGCTGATTTGGTGGAAGCTTTATACTCTTTAAGGTGCCCATGATTTACTATCAATCAGTCTACGACTGATGTTTGCACCATTTTGTCTGTTTTGGGGAGATTAGCTTATTTCATGGATATAAATTGTTTGTTAAACCACATGCATGGAGTTAGTGCTCCAACTATTTTATTGGTTGAAGAATCATTTGATGAGGGTTGGGATGGAAAGATCACATACTTTATTATAGAAGTTGTCTTGAACACCAGTTGTGGTATTTAGAGAGACAACATGACAAAGTGGCACAGAAATAACAATTTCATAACACCTCTTTAGGTGTAGGTATGCATAGTCCGTATATGTTCATTAGTATCCTACAGAAACAGGCATATCAGAACCCTAAATTCAAAATAAAAAAGAGGCTCTTGAAATATGTATATCCTGGTAAAAAATATAGCCATATAAATATCTGGCATTGAGACATTGCAATCAGATCAATGAACGAGACCCTGACATTGGAACAATATGGACTTGGTACACCTTCAGTTCAAGTATATGGTTGACATTGGAACTAAAATACCCAATGCAAACAAATAAATAATTGGGATGAGAAGTTGATACTCCACCAATGAAATCTTTAACTTTGTGACCTCTTTCCTAAGACTTTCTTTCACGTACACGTTTTTTAATGGTGTAATACTTGCATTATTCTTGTGTCTTGATGTCAGTAGTGTATTAAGTTTGTCTACAGACACACTCGGCCCCAGCAAACACATATTTTAGGAAGACAGCTGCCAGATCAATGAATAGCCACTGAACCCACAAAAAAGTCATACGATACTGGATAAACAAATGGAAGGTGCAAAACCATGGCTTCCCCTGGATAAGTTGTCTCATACCCGGCAATATGCCTATATGATTATCTCCAAACTGAAACAGAATAAGTAGTGTATTGAGTAGTGTCCAAGTCCTTTGTTCCCTCTCTAGATACGATTGAAATTAAATCCACAGGACTTTACCCGGTGCAGAAAGGAAGATAATTCACAATAGCAATCCAATCTCAGGAATTAACTACATTTCATAAATAAACACTGACTCTACCTGTACTATCAGACAAGTCCTTAGACACAGTCACAGAAAGGTACACCTAACGTAATAATAATCCATTAAAGTTGCATCACCATAAGGAGTGTAACATTGCATAATTGATTCAAATATGTAATGATCAGTCAAAGAAATGCAGGCAAGTCAGGGAAGATCTGGAATCAGGAACAGGATTGTTTAAATTATCAAGATACAAGGTAACAGGAATCCTATTGGAGTAGAATCAGGGGAGCATATTTCTCAGTGAATGTCACAATGTTTTGGAACATTGGTTACTGTTCTGGGGCTGCTCTCATGGCCCAGACCAGTATTTAGTGTCAAGAGGATAGGCATGCCCAGGCATATTGAATTGATACACAAAACTTATCTCAAGGAGTTTATTTCCTAAAAAGACACATGCATTTACTAAAAGTGCATGGTTTGTCTTCTTGCCTGGAAACTCAATAGCAATGATATGTGCTGGCATGGACTACTGAACAGAGAGGTGATTTGCCCCAGGAAAACTAAGCACATATCTGCTCAAGATCATCTTACTGCTTGGGACTAATGGACAGCATCGCCTTCACCGAGGACTAAAACTTCACTTGTTGATGCTGCCAAGCCACTCTCTGCTTTAAAACGTTCCACACTCCACAGTACATTTTGGTAGGAACTATTGTACGTATGAGAGACATACGTGGCAGTACCACAACCTCTGGGGGCACATCCAAGAGGGACAGCCTTATTAGGATAAGAGGAATTAAACAACGTAACCAAAAGAGGTGCATGTACTGCAGTAGATTCCCATGAATTGTTTCCTGAGCCATATCCATTGCATTCCATTCCATGAAATAGTGAATGACTCAATGTGAGAAAACAGGGCTGATTGCAGAGGCCCCCCTGACTTTTTGCCCCCATTTTTCACTTTTTGCTGGTGTTTTCATGACTCTAATGGTGCCCTGGGTACTGCTAACCAGTCTCAGGGCCTGTGCTCTCTATAAAATGAGTATGCAAATTAGGCTAATTATAATTCGCTAAGTCAACCTACTGATAAGTCCCTAGTATATGGTAGGGCATGTAGGTTTAGGGACCCTAACATGCACTGGCTGAGGTGCCCAGTGCCGTTTTAAAGGCAGTCCTACCTTGCTGGCTGCTTTTAAATTAAAGTTAGATGCAAATTTGACTTTGGAATTAAAAGTAGTTCCAAAGTCTTAAACTACCTTAATTTTACATATAAGTCACCCCTAAGGTGTGCCCTATGTGCCCGTAGGGCTGGTGCCATGTAACTATAAACAGGGACCTTATAAAAATAGTTTTATAAGCCCTGGTGGGGTAAAACAGCCAAAATTGTTTTTTAACTCATTGTAGTGAATGGCCTCCATAGGCTAGAATTGGGAGACTTTATTTTAATTTATAAAGTCCCCTTAAGTGTCAGATACATTAAGTTTGGTATCACATTAATTGTTATGATAAACCCACATCCTATAATTGTTGGATTTAATATAACTTGTTCAGGTAAAGAGTTTTAAACTTTACCTGAAAAGTTGCCAACTTCAGCCCTGCGGTGTTTGCTGCTTTTCTCTGATTGGCCAGCCTCTGGCAGCCTGGCAGGCTGCCTTGATAAGGTGTGAAGTGGCCTGGCTCAACAAAAAGAGATGTGCCTGGGGGAGGAGATCTTCCCTCAGGAGATGGGGAAGCAAGAAGGTGGGAGGGCTGCCAAACTGGACTTCAAAGGCAGTGAAGGACATTTGGAGCAACCCAGCACCTCCCTCACACCCTGCAAACCCAGACAATTAGGTGCCCCCCTGATTAGATTGGGAGAGGGCAAGAGAAGGGTGTGTTTACGGTTTTTAGCCACACCAGTTGGTGGGCTCAGCCAGATGTAACCTCCAAAAATCACTTTCAGCCATGATGGATGTTTGAGGAATGTTGCCCCCTGGGATAGATTTTTGCCACACTTTCTAGGAAGTGGTCATCACAGGGGGAAGGACCCTGCACCTGACTTGAGAACCAGGACCCCCCTGTTTTTCACCCAGGAGCAAGGATAAAACTGGCAGACCTGCACCCACACCTTAGATCCCTATCAGATTTCAACAAGAAAGAACCACTGAAAAAAAAGGACTGCACTGCTGGACCCCTGTCCTGCACCTGGACACTGCACTCTGGAGAGCTGCACCAGCTGCACACTTGGGCTTCACCACAAGAAGGACTTTGCCTGGCTTCAACTGGTTCAAGGAGGGACTCCCTGTTTGCTACAGGTGACAATGTGTCAACCAGAATTCCCTGCACCAACTCCTGAAGAAACTGACCAGCTGACTACTGTCCAGTGGTCAAATTGGAGTTTGTGCCAGGTGCATTCTGGGTGTTGTAGTCCGCACCCTCAAGGAGCATCTCCAAGGGGTAAGCTGTGGACCTCAAAAGAAACTTAAAAGAACATCTGGAAGAAGATCCAGAAGTTTGGAGAACTTTTGGAAAAAAGCTATATAAAGGGACTGGCCTGCCGTGGCAACTCTAGCCAGCTTGCCTCAACTGCGACCCGGCCTGGCTTGCAGGTTCATCCCGGTGAAGAAAATCTCTGAAAAAGTGACTAAGTCCGAATGTAGGAAGTTGACCGGAACCTCCCAGGCAGTGTATCCGAAGTGGGCTCCAGGGACGTCAGATCATGATTCAGGTTTGCCCCGGTCGAAAGACTTTCATCTCGAAAACATGACTAAGTCCAAAGCTAAAAATCTCCACCGACGGCTCACACGACGCGTATCGGAGGAAGAGTTCCAGGAGGTCGGATTGGACTGGCAACTTGGTCCCGCTGAAGAAAATCTCCAGAAAAATGACTAAGTCCTAAGGTAAACTTTTGACCGAGGCCTGCCGTGGGCTGTAGCCCAGCAGGGCTAAACCGCGGCCAGCCTTAAACTTTGACTCTGCCCCGGTCGAGGTGCGACCAGATGACCAGATTGGCACTATTCTTTTTTAAGCACTAAAAAGCATTAATTCGTTAAAAATTCATATCTTTGGTTCTCTATATCCAATTTTATTCGTTTTGGTGTCATTTGAAAGCTAAAAATATTTCCTATTTGTATAACTTGTTTTTCGATTTTTAAACAGTTTCCTGTGTTTTATTTAATTACTGTAATGTGATATTTGAATGCTTTACACTTGTTCTCCTAAGTTAAGCCCTGTCGCTCATTGCCAAGCCACCAAGGCTTGAGCTGGGTTTAAGTTATTGAGACCTAACTGGACCTAAGTGGAGATTAGTGTCCTATTGCTAAGTGTAGGTACTTACCTGCCCTTACCAATAACCCATTTTCCAACACTCAGTTAAAAAAATCAACCTAATATAGGAGTATATTTTTATTTCCATAATTTTAAGATAACTTGTTCATCATTTGCTGGGTCTTGGGAAGAAGCATCACCACAAAGATGATCTGCCTTGTCTTTATACTGTTGTTCAGCCCTAAGTAACTTTTCCCAAGTGTCTTCAAGAAACAAATGCATATGTCAAACATATTCATCATTCCTAGGGCATGAAGACGCAATTACATTGTCTGATATCCTGCAAGGAAGGAAACCATGAAATTATAAAAATGCAGATGTACCCATAGGGGCATTTGATTGGCTGATGTGAGTGTAATAGGGGCGCTCCATAGATCTAACCAATTGTTGCTAAATAAACCAGGGGAAAACCCAGTGTTCTTAGGAATTCAGGTAATTATACATAAGAGTACACAGTGGTCTATTTGGATTCATCAAAGCCTTTTGTGATTTCAGAAGACTCAATGAATGAGTACCAATCCCTTGAAAAAATAAATGAAACGCACGTTCTAAAGTATATATATATATATATATATATATGCATATATATATATATATATATATATATACATATATATATATATATATATATATATATGTATATATATATAAGTAAAGTGTATGTATATATATATTTATATTGTTGGTCCTGGCCCTTTTTGCAGGATCATCTCCAATCTTTTTGCCTCCTTCCTCCTAATTTTTGTGACTTATTTTTGTTGGCTTTAGGACTCTGGGCACTTTACCGCTGCTAAACAGTGCTAAAGTGCTTATCCTCTCTGTGTGTATTGTATTGTTCATTGGTTTATTCTTAATTGGCATATTTGATTTACTAGTAAGTCCCTAGTAAAGTGCACTAGAGGTGCTTAGGGTCTGTAAATCAAATGCTACTAGTGGTCCCGCAGCACTGATTGTGCCACCCACATAAGTAGCCCTGTAAACATATCTCAGACTGCAGTGTCTGTGTGTGCAGTCTTGCACTGCCAATTTGACTTGGCAAGTGTACCCACTTGCCAGGCCTAAACTTTTCCTTTTTATACATGTAAGGCCCTAGGTAGCCCCATGGGCAGGGTGTAGTGTATGTTAAAGGTGGGGCATGTTCTTAAGTGTTTTACATGTCCTGACAGTGAAATACTGCGACATTCGATTTGTTACTGTTGCAATGCCTATCTCTCTCATAGGTTAACATGGGGTTGCCTTTAAATGTTATTAAAGTCCAGATTCCCTTTGAGAGCAGATAGAAATTTGGAGTTTAGGGTCTCTAACCTCACAATTTAAAATACATCTTTTAGTGAAGTTGGTTTTTAGATTGTGTGTTTGAAAATGTAACTTTTAGAAAGTAGGCATTTTCTTGCTAAAACCATTCTGTGACTGCCTGTTTGTGGATTCCATGCCTGGGTCAGTTTGACAGTTGGGCTATTCGCACCTCTCTCTAGACAGTGACACAAAGGGGGCTGGGGTGTAGCCGCATATACTGATGAGCCATCTGGGCTGGGAGGGGGGAGGAGTGGTCACTCACACCTGAGTGAGCTGTGCCTGCCCTCACACAATGCTGTCTCCAACCCTCTGGCGTGTGGCTGGGCTCTGACCTAGACAAGACAGGATCTTACAAACACTTGAGACTTTACTTTGAAGTTTGCCAACTTCAAAGGCAGAAAGGGGTATACACATTGGACCCAAAACCACAGACTTTAGATTACTTCAAGGATTCAAGAGAAACCTCTGTCTGGAGAAGAGCTGAGGAGAAGTGCTGCCCTGGCTTGTGCTGTGTTGGGCTATCCTGCAGTTGCTGCTTCTGCCTGTGCAAGGGGACAGAGTGGAATTTGTTGCATTCCTGCTTGAGAAGTGACTGCAAGGGCTTGGAGTAGAGCTTGACTCCTGTTTTGAAGTCTCAGGAACAGCAAAGACTTCACCAACCAGACCTGAGTCTACTTGCTATGGACTCTAGCTTGCCAGAGGGTGCCATTCCAGTTCCTGGACCCCTCAAAGTGAATTCATGGAGGAAAACCAGTCTAACAATGCCGGACGATGGCGTGCGACTTCGCAAAGGACGCTGCTGCCTGGAACCGCAACACAGCTTGCCCCGATGCCGTGGACCTCGCTGAGTGTGACAAATCTGCCGACCCTGTGAGCTGACACTGCTACCCTGGTAACACAATGCTGCCTGCCCCAAGGCTGTGGACCTCGTAGAAGTCCAAAGACCCTGTAGGCCTCACGTCGCTACAGCCGCTGTTCCCGCATGACTTCACTGACTCCAGAGTGTTGTAAGTCCAACGTCCATGATGATCCAACGACATTGCAGTGCCTGTGGCTCTGTGATGTCAATGTAACCCCATGAGGTTGCCCCGCAGCATCGTGACTCCGCTGGACTTCGCATCTGCCAGAACCAAGGGACCGACTTTGCATCTGATGCCCCTTCACCTCCACCGGCTTGTAGTGAGGACCCAATGCCGCTGCGCGATGCTGCAGTCCTTCTGCCCAGTGGCATCAGAACAGACGCAGTATCGGACCCAGCAAAGCCGCTCTCCCCGACTCCATGCACCGGCCTGTTTTCTACTTGTTTCTTAAGGTACTGTACCTGGGGGTCGAACGACTCCATAAGCAGCGCCATTGGTGTTGCATTGTAGGAAACAACTCAGTCACAACTCTGCATAATACCAACTTCAGTATTTGTGCCTCAAGTCACTGTTTTTATATTTTTAAAGGCTAAATTCATATTTTTAACTGTATATTGTGGATTTCTATCGTATTTGGTCTTGTTTAGTTAGATACAATATTTACTGTTTTTATAAATCTGTGTTGTGTCATTTTGTAATGGTTCACTGTATGTGTTTTTGCAAATACTTAACACATTGTCTCTGAGTTAAGCCTGCCTGCTCGTGCCAAGCTACCAAGGGGGTGGGCGGGGTTAACTAACTGTGATTCTCCTTTAACTTGACTAGAGTGAGGGTCCTTGCTTGAACAGAGGGTAACCTGACTGTCAACCAAAGACCCCATTTCTAACAGTGTATATATATATATAAATGGGGTCTTTGGTTCACAGTCAGAGTTGGTAGAGGCAGAGGCCCTGTTTATATACCCAAATGTGCCTTTGAAGTGGGGGAGATTTCAAAGAGTGGCTTAGAAGTGCACCAGGTCCCCTTTCAGTTCAATCCTGTCTGCCAGGGTCCCAGTAGGGTGTGTGGCAGTCCTCTGTGAGAGAGCAGGCCCTCCACCCTCCCAGCCCAGAAAGACCCATTCAAAATGCAGATGTATGCAAGTGAGGCTGAGTATCCTGTGTTTGGGGTGTGTCTGAGTGAATGCACAAGGAGCTGTCAACTAAACCCAGCCAGACTTTGATTGTAAGGCACAGAAAGATTTAAGTGCAGACAGATGCTCACTTTCTAAAACTGGCATTTCTAAAATAGTAATAGTAAACCAGTAGGTCATACCACACTCATCCCACATGGACTTCATGTATGCAGACATGAAGTTTGTGCCCTTATCAGACACAACTTCCTTAGGGAATCCCACACGGGTAAACATTCCCAGCAGGGCTCTGGTCACTACCGGTGCAGTCACTGTTCTCAGAGGTATTGCCTCTGGATAGCGAGTGGCATGGTCCACTAAAACCAGGATAAACCTAGGCAGTTTTGAGGTCCAATGGACCAACAATGTCAATGCCAACCCTTTCATAGGGGGTGCCAATGATGGGGAGCTCCTCCTCAGGGGCCCTGTCCACCACCGTGGGAACTTCTGAGGTGGGTTTCCCGCACCTCTTGCCCTTCCTTTTTGCAGCGGTCTGGGACATTGTTCCAGGCTCCAGACACCCTTGACTCCCTCCCCGGGCAGCCATGGACTGTTTGGTCATGCAGAACCACTCAGGCAAACCTAACATCTCCTGGTGGATCTGAGTTCTACCTCCTTCCAGGCACTATGCTCAAGAACATTAACAATCTACAAGCATGGCAGGACTCACAGCTACTTTCAGAGTACCAGAGACCCCTCCACGCAAAGGGAACCAGAGCCACCGGTAGGTGACTCTCACGATTGTCAGCGACTATGACCTGGTGGAATGTATTAGGTACTATCTGCTGACACCAGCTGACTCTTGACAGTAGTCATACTGGCTCCTGTGTCCCGCAGAGCCTCCACCCTTTGCCCATCAATGGTGACCCACTGCCTATACTTTGAAGTATTTTCTGGCAAGTAGGCTTTAGGCACCATCTCTCTTTCTCCCAGGGACACTAGGGAAACCTCTGCCTGCCCCCAAAACTAACTGGGACTGTCTCCCCCCGAGCGCTACACTAGCCAACCCAGGTGTCTGTCTAGTGGTGGACTGTGCTCTCTTGGAACACTGGGAGTCGCCCTTAGAGTGTCCATACTGGTAGCCCTCTAAGCATTTGGGGATGAATTTCCCTAATGTTCTATCAAAATACCTTGGCTTCTACCCAAATCTAGAAGAGGAATGGTTACCACCCCCCTTGGGAATTATTTTGGGGGCCTTTTGAGAACTCCTTATCTTTAAGTTTTTCTCCCCCCTCTTTCTTCTATTGGGAACCCTGACCACCTTTGTGGGTGTGTCCCCCAGATTCCTCCTTGGACACTCTGGTGTTAACCCAGAGTTCTGCCTCCTCAGCAAGCTTCCTGGGATCAGTCAGCTTGCTATCTACTAAGTGCTGGCGCAACTCTGTAAAAGATATACTGAGCATATCTCATGGGCTCTCTCAGAACCAAGTCATATAACCCTTTGTAGCCATCTACTTTGCTGCCCCACACCCATCCATCCAGTGCCTTATTGGAGAAATCATAACAATCTACCCAAGTTTGTATTGAAAGTTTGGTGCTGTCCCTGAACCTCTGACGGTATCTCTCAGGGGTTAGCCCAAACTTGGCCAGTAAAGCGGCTTTCATGTGTGAGTAGTCATTTCTATTCTGCGGGCTAGTGTAAGAAGTGTGTCCCTCCTCACTGCTGGTACATAAAACCACAAGTCCACCCCCCAGTACTCCTCAGATGTCCCATGGGACCTTCGTGCAACTTCATAGGCAGCCAGCCACTTGTCAATGTCATCTCCCACCACAAAACGTGCCACCACATTCTTGGGTATACAAACCCTTTTCTCTCCAAAAGATCACTGCTGGACTCAGACTGTCTCGCCTTGATCTCCAGCTCCTTGAGACTCAGTTCATGAGGCAACAAAAGTTTTTTCTCAGCCAAGGCTCTCTCAGCTGCAGCTTTAGTTCTCTCAGCTTTAATCTGTTTGGCTGCTCTTTCAACCTCAGCTTGCTTGGCTTCTCTCTCTGCTCTCCTTTCCTCCTGTTGAGCCTCAATTTTTAGCCTTGCCATTTGCAACTGAAACTCTCTCTCCTCTCTCCTTTCCTGTGCAGTCAGGCCTTGATCAGAGACACTGTTCCCTGGTTTGTCAGGGGGCACAGTTGCAGTGGTAACATCATTCACTGATGGCAAAAAATCCCCTGGGGAGCCATTTACTGGCTCCTCCTCCTCAGCATCCTCCTCTGAATGGGCTTCTGCCCAGGCCCTCAGCGCCATTTGAAATTCCTCCTTTCTGGAGGCACCTTGGGTGCGTACTCCCATATCCCTGCAGAACCCTTTCAGCTGTTTGACAGTATATGCCTCCAACAGAGCCAGGTCAAAATCTCCTGCTTGAGACTCAGCCTGAGACATGTTGAGTGAGGATTTTGGTAAAAAAATTGACAGGAAAAACAAAATTGCAAAAAAGAGATAAAAAATCAAGTTGACCTTCAACTGTGGGTAGGTAGTGAAATACTTAACTACTGTATGACACTTCACAAATACAAGTCCTAGCCTCACGGCTGATCACCAATGTTAGAAATGGAGTCTTTGGTTGAAGTCAGATTACCCCCTGTCCAAGCAAGGACCCTCACTCTAGTCAGGGCAAGTCATACACAATCCAAATTATCCTGTGCCCACCCTCTGGTAGCTTGGCACTGAGCAGTCAGGCTTAACTTAAAAGGCAATGTGTAAAGTATTTGTGTAATAAATCATACAATACCACCATATAGCACCACAAAAATATACCACACAGTGTTTAGAAAAATGTACAATATTTATCTGGATAACTGCAGGTCAAAACGATCAAAGATGCAATAACTAAATGTAGAGATATCACAGGAAAGTGATATAAAGTGTCTTAAGTCTTTTTTAAAGCAATCAAAGTCTCATTCAACCACAAAGTACCTGGTTCGCGTGAAAAATCTCTGCAAAGAACCACAGAGCAGGAGAAGCATGGAAGCAAAGGGGTGTGCGTTAATTTCTCTGGACGCACACAGTGATGCGTTGTTTAGTTTTCACGCAGGGACGGCTGTGCATTTATTTCCGGCGCTCGGTCGTGTATCCTCTTCGGGTTGCGGGGTTTTCAGATGCCCCGGGCACAGTGTGTGGATTTCCTGTGCTGGCAGGACGAAGTTACATTATTTTACAAAATTGTGACAGTGTCACAAAATCAAGGCAAACATTTTTTCAAAAGTGTTTTTTAGCTTTGGGGGGTCCCCCTGGACCCCAGCATCAGAGCTAACAGATCAGGGTGACTCTACCCTGGTCCCTTTTCTTTTAAACTTTTTTTGTGTGACTCAGCTTCAGCCAAGTCCCACGATGGCTGCCAACACTTCCTAGTTTGAAGTGTTGGCAGCCAATCAGAGCTGTGCATTTCCCTGCACGAGCTCATCATTATTCGCGAACACATCATGAAGGATCTGCATCTCTAAATATACAAATGTATTTTCCCTTTAATATATCAAAAACTATTGAAAGGATTTACACCAAATAAGCAAAAGCACAATCTGCATACTGAAAGCTAGCTTTCTTTCAAATTTGGTATAATTCCATCCAGTGGTTCGGGCTGTAGTTGTGTTTAAAGGGCCTACAGGAATTAACATGGAAAACACAACTTTTTGGATCCCCGCTTTATCTCAGCCCCAGCTTAACAAATCATCCTGAAACTTTCTGAATGCAAAAAGAATCACCGGGGCACCTTCTTTTGGAAACTTTTGTGAAGATTTGTCACACAGTGCCAAAGATATAGGCTAGTCAAAAAATGCTTTCTCTATGGAAACATGGTCCCAACTCTAACTACCCAGGCTGCAGCCTGTCTCTCTGGGTGTGAGAATAAGTGTGAGAGAGTGTATCTGGGGTGAGAGCGACTGTGAGAGCCTCTGTCTGGGTGTTAAAGTGCGTGCATCAGTGTCATAGTGGATGTGTCAGTATCTGCGAAGGTCTGTGAGTGGGTGCATGAGAGTTTCAGTGGGTACGTGACTGGGTGTGTGAGAGTCTGATTGGGTCTGTGAGTGGGTTCGTGAGGGCTGAGTGGGGCTGTGAGTGGGTACACAAGGGTCCAAATAGGGTCTGTGAGTGGGTGTGTGAGTGTCTGATTGGGTCTGTGAGTGGCTGCACGAGGATTTAAGTGGGTCTGTGAGTGGAAGAAAGAAATTAAAAGAGAGAAAGAGAGTAGGAGGGAGAGTGATAAAGATGTTTTAGGCTTTGATGGAAGATATACTGGGAATGGGATATTTCTGGACAAATTGAAAATAAAAATGTATTTGGCAATTAAAAAGATTGAAAACACCTTTCAATATGAACCTTCAACTTTTGAAGTTTAAAAGAAATTACAAAAGGAAAATGACCACAGGCACACCTGGAGTAGAACCCTCAAGTTTCAGTGCAAGGTTTGGTGACTGTAACTTTAAGGCATAGGTTAATCCTTACTGTTATGCTTCCAGACATACCTATGACAGTCAAGACCACACACGTGATTGGAAAGAAATGTAAATGTTCCATCACTCAGAAGGTTTAACAGTCAAAACACCAGTAAATAAACAAACACACTGCCAAGTGATACTAGGATTTGAACCTTCAGCCTCCTGAGTGACAGCATAAAACCATGACCAATAGGCCACAAGTGACTCTGCTCGGCTCTGCTCTCCATTCAAACTCAACTGTAACATTCATACCAAACATCTTGCCAGTCTCACTTTTTGAAGTCATTGTTTGGAGACACCATGGCAATGCCAATTTCTCCCTCTCTCTCTCTCTCTCTCTCTCTCAATTCCATCCCACTATGGGATGGAAAAGAGAGAAAGGGAGAGGGACAGGACCACAGGGGTAGTGCAGTTCTATCAAGCTTCCGACGTCCGGCTGTGGCCAGCATTGTTCCCACAAGGAGGGAGTTGATTTAAATAGCAGCTCCCTGCTTGTGGGAGGAATGTATTCATCTGTTTCTCTGCATTCATATTTGCATGCAGGGAAACAGATGAAAACTCCACTTTCTGACAGCAGGAGCTGTTTGACAGCTCCCACTGTCAGAAAGCGGACTTTGTGTCAGCTCTCACCAAGCAAACAGGAATGTCCTGGGGGTGGGCACCCCAGGATATAGCAGGAGCCAGGCCTGGGGAGGTGGTGGTCCCCTGGGGTCCACAATGGACCCCCTTCACTTTTGTTTTTGTAGCCCTGCGGAGGTGGAGGTCCCAGGGGGCTGTTAAGGGGCCACTCAGCCCCCCACATTCATTTTCAAAAAGTGCCCCAGGGAAGTGGTGGTCTCCGTGGCTGCAGGGGGGGCCACACAGCCCACCCGTATTCAATTTTCAAAAGTGACCTGGGGAGGTGCGGCCCCTTAGGCTGCGGGAGGGTCGGACGACCCTCCCACATTCTATTTGCAAAAGTTCCCCAGAGATATGATGGGCCCGGGGCTGCTGGGGTGATGTGTGCCCTCCCCCTGTGATTTTACTGTTGAGCCCCAGGGAGGTGGTGGTCCCCGAGGTGTGGGGTGCAATGCAGCCCCACGCATGTAACATAAACAAAGCCATGGGAAGGTGGTGGTCCCTGGGACAAATGCAAGCCTTTGAAGTGGGCCCCGTGTGTCCCTCTCCTTCTATTTTCAATGCCCCTAGAACCTAGTCCACCCCAGGGCTTATTAAAAAACAAGCACAGGAGACCACACTTTAAAAAATATATATCATCAATTATGGGCAATGACGTCACAAATTTGCTGTAAATTGTTTTTAGAAAAGTGGTTTTTTTTGGCTTTGGGACCTCAGCACCAGAGCTAAGTGGTCAGGGTGTCTGTACCCTGCCCCTTTTCCCTTTTTTTGCATTTTTTGTTGGGACTTAGCTGAAGCCGAGTTCCAAGATGGCTGCCAACACTTCCTGGTTGAAGTGTTGGCAGCCAATCAGAGCTGTGCATTTCCCTGCACGAGCTCATTATTATTCACAAAGTTGTTGGAGAGGGTCCATGGCCCTAGATATGTAAATTTATTTTCCCTTTACTTTCTCTTAAACTACTGAACAGTTTTACACCAAATAAGTGAAAGTATACTCTGTGTACCGAAAGCTAGCTCTCTGTCAAATTTGGCATAATTCCGTTCAGCGGTTCGGGCTGTAGTTGTGTCTAAAGGTCCTATAGGAATTAACATGGGAAACACAACTTTTTTGGACCCCCCTCCTTTTTCTCGTTCCCCACTTGGCGGATCACCCCCAAACTTTCCATGCCCAACAAAAATCAGTGAGGCACATTTTGGGGGGAAATGTCATAAAGATTCGTCAAACAGTGCCAAAGACATAGGCAGCAAAAAAAAAAAATTCTATGGAAACTTGTTTATAAACCACTACGTAGTTATAGGTATGATCACGTTTCTACACAACATTTTTTTTTTTACTTGCCTATAACTTTGGCAATGCTTGACGAATCTTCACAAAACTTTCAAAAAACATTTGCCAGTTCCACAAGCTGCTGCCTGGAAAGTTTAGGGGTGATCTGTTCAGGGGTTTGCCAAGAAAAACAGGGGGTCTCAAAACACATTTTTCCCATTCATTTTTTCGTAGGGATTTTGAACAGTAATAGCGCAAAAACTACTAGACGGAATTAAACCAAATTTGGCAAGAAGGTAGAAACTGGTCCAGGAAGAGTGCTTTTTGGTATAATTCTGTTCAGTAGTTTTTTGAGAAATTAAGGAGAAAATGTATTTTCTATGGGTGCGAAGAATTCGCATCCCCTAATGATCTTGTGCTGAGATCTGATTGGCTGATAACACTTCAACAACAGAAGTTTTTGAAGTGTTGTCACCCATCTTGAGACTTGGCTTCAGCTAAGTCCAAAAATGAAAGTATAAAAAAAACAATAGTGGCCAGGGTATGAACACCCTGACCCCTTAGCTCTAGTGGTGGGGTCCCAAAATAAATCTATTTTTTAATTTTATGAGCAGAGAAATGGTGGATCAGCAAATCCGTTCGTAAAATAAAAAATAAAATACTGCCAAGTCCGGGGGGCTTTTAAAAAAAAATAATAATTGGGGGGCCTCCTGGCCTCCTCCTGCTGCCCCGGGGACCACCACCTCCCTGGGGCTTATTTTTTTTGGATGCAGTGGGGCCTGTGGCCCAGTGCTGCCCTGGGGACCGCTCCCTCCCCAGGGCTTTATTGTAATATGCCGGAGGGGCCTCCTGGCCCCCTCCTTCTGTCCTAGGGACCACCACCTCCACAGGGCAATCTTGTTACAAATGCGGTGAGCCCTGTAGTTGGGGTGGGCCCCCCGCACCCTGGGGACCACCACCCCCCAGGGCAAATGTTTTAAAAAATAAAGGATTTCCTTATGGGACTCACGCGCCCCACAGAGCACCACCCCTGGGGCTAAGATCTGTTGAAGGGGGTCCACGTGGCCCCCCTCCTGGAGCCTCTGATGGCCCTGGGGACTGCCACCCGCCCTAGGGCCGGCTTCTGCTATGTCCTGGGGTGCCCACCTCGGAACATAGCTGTTTGCAGTTGTAGCCAAGCCACAGCAAACACTTCGGGTTTTGACAGCGGGACATTTAAAGCAGGTTTCCCTGTCAAAATCCAAAGTTTCATCTCTGTCCTCAGAGGACTAAGATGAAAAGCTTCAGCAAGTACAGAGCTGCAATGGCACTGTGGGAGAAGCCTTAAGGCTTCCCCCACAGTGCCAGGTAGACTGAAAGGGCATTGTTTAAAAAAAAAAAAAAAAAAAAAAGTTGGGACCATGGGGGAAGCCCTTTAGGCCTCCCTCGTGGTCCCACATAACCCGTAAACGGCTTCATTATAAAAATGTTTTTTTTTAAATTAAAAACAAGGGACCACGTGAGGGCCCTTGAGGGCTCCCCACGCAGTTCTTTTTTAATACAAAGCCCAGAAAGGGCTAAAAAGAAACCCTCATGGCTCAGTGTGAAGGTCACAGACCTTTACACTGAGCTATGGAGGTTCAAGTTCAGCTTGGCTCATTTTCATTTTTTTTTAAATAAAAAAATTGTACTTTTTCAAATATATGAAATACATTTTTTGTCAAATATAACAAAAATATCAATTTTAAGTATATGAGATATTAAAGCCTCAAAAAACTTTCTCGTTCTCACTTTGTTTCTCTATTTCTGTCTCTCTTTCAATCAATTACTCCCACTCTCAAACCCACTGACACCCTCATGCAGCCACTCACAGACCTGCGCACAGACTGACAAACCCACTAGAACACTGATGTATGCACTCTCACACCCAGACAGACAATCTGACAACTACTCTCACCCCAGATACACTCTTTCACACCTATTCTCACACCCAGAGAAGCTGCGGATAACCCCTGCTGCGCACGGTGAAAGGGCTGGGCACAGCGTGGGTTTGAGTGTTTAGGCAGTGTTGACCACAGGGTCTGGCTGCAGCCCAGGTCTTGCAGGCAACCTTCTCTGTGCATGGGTGAAGGACGTGCACAGTTGGGTGCTTATAGAGGGTTGGCTTCCAGCCAGGCCCTGTGGCCAACCATCACTGCACACGCTGCGCCAAAAGACTTGGCTGAAGTGGTTGGATTAACGTATAGTAATTAAAAAACATAGAAATTCACTGACAAAAACAAAGGTTACAAGGACGTGACAGTTAGGAAATAGAACAAAAAAACCTTTGAAATTCAATGAAAAAACCAAAGGTTACATGGACGTTATAGTTAGGTTCTGAATTTACTCATACAAAACCATAGAAATTCAGCAGTTATAGTTACCTGACCTAACTATAACTGCTCTACCGTAATGCACTGCTTACAGCCTCACATATTACATCACTCATGACATGGTCAGTGACATCACTGATGACATCACAGGGGACATTTCATATGACATCACTGATGACATCATCTACACAAACAGTCATACACCCACTAATTTGCTGATACAAATTCTTGTATACCCACACACACACACATCTACTCACATACTTATTCAGAGATGCATAAAAGTATTGATCTATATATATATATACATACATTCATTATGATATATATATATATATATATACATGCATTTAGTCAAACAGCCACTGACTCAACCACTCACTCACCTATACACTACTAACTGAGGAATTCATAGATTCATACAGTTATTTACACTCCCACTCATACACCCACTGACACACCGATTCATACTCATGCAGTCCATTAATAGATCAATATTCTAGTGACACATCCAGTTAATCAGCTGTAGAAACACTGACACACCCACACACTCATCCATACAGTCACTGACAGTCACTGACTCATTATTACAGTCACTTACACACACAATCAATCAACTATACAACTATTCACATACCAACTCATTCAGATGAACAGTCTCTTACATACCCACTCAGTCACCCATACAGCCATTCACACAGCCACTAACTGACCAACACAAGCTCTCACACATCCACTGACTATCCTACATAAAAACTGACTTACCCACTCAGTTTACAATACAGCTACTCACACCCACTGACTCTCACATGCAGTCACTGACACAGCCACTCAGTTATACCTACAGCCATACATTAAGTGACTCACCAAGTCACTCACCAATACAGTGACACCCATTCACTTACCCAGGCAGCCACCACATGCAGTTCACTAAATCACTAAATGAAATGCAGCTGCTCACACAGTCACTTGCTCACCTATACAGCAACTTACACATCCATTCAGACTCCCACACAGCAAATGATTCAACCACTCAATCACCCATAGACACACTTACACATTCACTCACACATCGATACAACCACTTACACTCACTGGATGTTGTCATCAGTGATGTCACTGACCATGTCGTGAGTGATGTAATATGTGAGGTCATAAGCAGTGCATTACTGGAGAGCCAGTTAAAGTTAGCTCAGGTAAATATAACTGTTCAATTTCTAAAGTTTTGTATGAGTAAATTCCGAAATTAACTATTACGTCCATGTAACCTTTGTTTTTGTTTTGTGGGAAAAAAAAAAAAAAAAATATATATATATATATATATATATATATATATATGGTTCTCTCCCAGGAAGCCTGCCCCAATCTGCAGACTGTTCTTCGGGCAATTCTGAGAGATGGCACAAATCCAGTCCGACTAGTTGCTTTTCTAAAAGGATTCATTATTTCATTCAATAAAGTGCAAAGTGCGAGGTGCCACAAAGAAAACCTGGCCTACGCGCTTCGGCAAAAATCCTTCGACTGGGCCATGTTTATATATAATGATAAATCAGCATACATTTCAAATAATAAGTGCTATTATTGCAGATGCAAAGCAAGTGGCATAGTGAAGAGATATCGAGAGGCCACTAAGAATTATATACAATGAACAATAGTCACATGGACAAAATGAATGAAACACTCAGATATACATGTCTTTTTCAGGGGTATGAAGGTCCAACATTCATTGGGTGAGCAGAGTAAAATGAAACATCACCCCCACTTTTTCAGAACATTCCATACGTAGGAAGAAAAATGGAAGGCTCTGTCTTTACTGCTTCATGTTTAAAGGTGCAACATATGTCCTTATTGGAGGGCAACTATGTTCTTTTGTGAATACTAGGTTGTCCATGAAGAGTACACTGTTACAACAGGATTCCAAGGGAATAGCCAGAAATATTACACAGCAGATGTGAACCTCAAGTGGATGAAAACAAGACCCAAAGCAAAAGACCACGCACGCACACGTATTCAAGTGAGCAATTCATGAATGACAATAGAAAATTAATTCATTGAACTTATACATTAATTCATTACATTTGTTCAACAGTTATTTCATTTGGCACGTTTGTTAAATAAAACGAATATAAATATAACTGTGTGCACGGGAAAAGTGCAAAATTTGACACAGACAGAACATTAATACACAGTAGTTTGTGAATAAAACCACTTGCTATACATATTACAATCAAATAACAAATGGTCAAAAGGATTGCCAGGCAGGTATCTTAAAAAGTTGTTAAAATATTAGTTTAAAAAATATTTGTGAAAGGTGATAGTACTGTGCTGTTTTTCAAGGAGAACCTGGATCGACAAAGAGAGGAGAATAGAAAGGGAAGTTAAAAAAAAAAAGGAATAGTGCGCTCCACAAATATAAAAGCACCAAAAAACAGACAACTATTAATTATTTAGATACTGAGATGTTCTGCCGGAACCTACTCACCGAAACATTGCCTTGGATTACAACGGATTTCATCCAAGAAATGTACAGGGTAATCTCCCTTTGGACGATTTTTTAAAATTGGCTGCAGCTGTTCGAATAAGAATGACTACTTCTGTCATGCTAACCTGGTATCTAGAAACGCCTGGAAAAGGGGTATACCAAAACACCTGTCATAAGCTTACTCCAAATGGCTTGGTGAAAGAATTATTACTGGCAGACCTTTCCAAGGTTCAAAAGAGATGTCTGCAAAGATCTGCAAAAGTGGCAGAGGTCCTAGCAAAGATGAAGACCTTTGGAACATTAACTGGAAGAATGGTTTCCTGTCAGTCACACAACCAAACTGAAATATCCTCATTAGTAACAGCACCTTCTGCTTGAACTGTGTGGTTACTGATGTAGTAGTTCTTAATAATTTGGATCAATAATTTGGATAATTCATTGGCGAATTATGAAAATTGTACAAAGCTGAAATTGTGCATTGTCATCCTATGGAAAGCCAAACAGTTCACTCAGTACTTCTAATTGTAGCAAACATTTAATTCTGTTTAACAAGAATTGTAATTCATAGGTATGCATGTATGTGGTATTTCTATGACATTACCCAAGCCAAATGTCAAAGGAGCACTGTACAAGGTCAAGGAGAAGCTTGAAGTCAATGAGTGATAGGAGAGGTAGCTGTTTTTTAGGGTTAATACAGTGTAATGTAATGTTCTTTAAAGAGTTCATCTTCGCATCCTTCCTAATTTGGAACAGCATGTGGCTGTTCTGATATATATGGAGTCTTTGTGATAGATCCTGGTGCCTAGATGGTGAATAGATTGAACAAGCCTGATGCCTTGTTTTTTTCTTTCTTTTTGATTTCTTAGTCTACAGCTAATGGCTGCAGGTGTGCTGAGAACCACCAGAGATGGCATGCTTATGTGCAAGATCAGCAGGAATGCAGATTAAGGCTTTGTAAATGATGCACCTAGTTTAGAGGTTTTACACTACCAGGACATGTAAACTACACAGGTACATGTCCTGCCTTTTACCCACACAGCACCCTGCTCTAGGGGTTACCTAGGGCACACCTTAGGGGTGACATATATGTAGAAAAGGGGAGTTTTAGGCTTGGCAAGTACTTTTAAATGGCAAGTCGAATTGACAGTGAAACTGCACACACAGGCTTTGCAATGGCAGGCCTGAGACAAGGTTAAGCGGCTACTTAAGTGGGTGGCACAATCAGTGCTGTAGGCCCACTAGTAGCATTTAATCTACAGGCCCTGGGCACATATAGTGCCTCCTACTAGGGACTTATAAATAAATTAAATAGTCCAATTGGGTATGATCCAGTGTTACCATGTTTAAAGGGAGAGAGCATATGCACTTTAGCACTGGTTATCAGTGGTAAAGTGCGCAGAGTCTAATAAACAGCAAAAACAGTGTCCAAAAAGTGGAGGGAGGCAGGCAAAAAGTTAGGGGTGACCACCCTAAGGTTGTCAGGTCTAACACACATCATAGTTTTGTTTTCACTCCTTCAATCGATATTTTGGAATAGAATCACTTAAATGGGAAGTCAACATATTTATGATACTTCATCTACTTCATGAAATATTAATACCCTATAAAGAGATTATCATGAATATCATTCTCAATCATTTTGAGTGCCTTTGAACTCTTTGTTAGGAAATTAGATCTGTGTATGAGATTTGCTAGCTCCAGTGGGGGTCTAATCACAAGAGTTCATTCACATAAGGAACCAAACCTTAAAGGAGAAGTAGAAAATACCCACATTTACTTTAGAACTAGGAGATGATTATCATTGTTCTCACTACAAATGGAGAGGGATGCACTTCATTGCATTTCCCACAATGAAGAACATCCAGCCCATTCAACCAAACGAAATCCACTGAATATATCAAACTTATGTGGGCATTTGCTAGACAAACAAATGATCGTCATTGTTGGAATATTGAAATTCAAAAAAATACCTGCCATATTCCAATGTACAAAAGGCAAATGCTCCCCAATACTTTAAACATTTCAACTGTGCTTTATTGACTAAGGGTCTGATTTAGTGTTTGGTACCCACCAAATTAAAAAATGTTTGCTGGCCCTGCAGGCATCTCTTACATTTAGCGGAACTGCGATCGCAGCGGTTTCTGTAAATTCATTGAAAGTGTGCCCTGCAGCTCCATCAGGATGAAAATGCAACACTGAACATTTTCGTTTTCTTTTTTCACTTTCAAAAACAAAATCCCAAAGCAGGATTTTGTTTCTGAAAATAAAAAAAAGAGCCCATCCCAGGAAAAGGGTGAAGTTTCCTGACATCACTTGAGGCAATACCCAATCCATACGCTGAAGCTCGATTTTTCTACCAATGTTGGGTGGGACTTGTGTTTTCTCAATGATAATGAGGGCTGCCCCAGCCCTGAGTTGCAGTTGTAAACACAATATTTGCCTCAAACAGTCCCCTACCACTCATTCCCTGATGCCATTTCAATCCTGAAACTCCTAGCAGTAGAGATTGATCTGTACACTCTGCCACTGGCAGGCAGATGGATGCAGCTGCAAGCATTGTGCTTTTTGTGCTGAGTGACAGCACAATATGTTCCCACTGCAGCGCCAGTCCACTTTTTTACTTAGATAATTTTTTAATTGTGAGGGTGCCAGGTCTGGGTTTTCATCGATTTGCACAAGCCTGCCTCAAATATTGTGGCAGAAACCAAATGTGACAGCAAGCTAGCACAAACCATGCATGATAAAAGTGCAAGCATTAGTAGTGCAGGCAAGAGAAACAGTAAAGACGAAATGTCTTTAAGTTCCATGAATGAGGACTTGAGAAATTCATGAGGTAGCTACGGTTCAATTACCTCTGTCACAAGCAACCACTCTAAGGCATGGACGTCATTTAGGGGTCCCCATGGGTCACAATTGCGACCTCTGGACTCTCCCTTGCGACCCTTGGCAGTGTGTCTACGACCCCCGGCATCTTTAGTGACCAAACATCACCAGAAAAAGGGAAATCTATTTCCGAGCGGCTGTGGCTGAGATTGTAAACAGTTCCTCAGACGTTACAAATCGTCTGGTTACAGAGCAACCCACCTTTCAAGCCCAGGGTCCGCATAAACTTCTCATCATTGTAAAGTCGTAGACATTTGGTACAACACTGGACATATTGTGTCAACTTCATTTAAATCACACAAGAAAGAAACAATGTAATAGAACTGGCAATGCTGAAAGGAGGTGGGGTGCTCTGTGGGGAAACAGTTACATTTTTTTACAATATTTTTTGCAAGTCTGTGCTTTTATTTAAAAAGAAAGAGAAAAAGATACACTGTATAAACGAAATGTATCCATTGTATATTGGGTGTACACATTCACATAATGCGGGGTAACCACTGAACGTTTTGGAATAATTGGATCAGCACCTGGGAAGTGCCAAGCTGCATATCAACTGGCACACATACGGTTTTTGCACCAATTTGTTTGAAATTTGACCCAATGTTTTTCTACATTTTCTCAAGGGAGAATCCACTCAAGCCCCCCTAGCTGAAGTCCATGGGTATGATTGAAGCCTGCACCGCTAAAGCCAATGCTGTTCTTGATCTTTGTGACTTTCATCCATAGCGGTGCATTTTCATGTAGCACTCCGGCTGAAATTGGGGGCAGTATTTCGACATTGGGGGCTGGATTTGGGCACCATAGGATTGCCATCTGACAAATGATGGCTGCCACCTGATATGATGGCAGCCCTGTCGGAATATGGGTAATAGCTTAAACAGACATGTACCAATTTTTTATAACCCTGGTTTTAATTTTGATGGATATTATCAGGATCAAAGATCTTATGACATGACTTCCTGTGATAGTACCAGGGGTGATGTTATGTGATGTCACTTCCTATAATGTCATCACTGGTCAAAGGGCGTGTGATGTCACATCTGCTAACCCTGGCAATAAGGTGAATCCAAGCTCATGCTTTAAAGCTCTCTCACTTCCAAAATATATAATTTTGTGAGACCAATCTTGGAACTTCCAGCGGCAGGGATTTGAGATTTATACTGTGTCACTGGCAAGCAGATGTATGCCACTGCCAGCACTGCACTCTTTTCTCTTTCCCAGGGACAAAGAAAAAGAATTGCAACACTGTTAATCAAATACACCTGGCAGACAATGGCCCACAGAAAGGGAACCCCATATCTCTGATTGTCTATGACAGGAGCATAACACAGGCCCCTGCAGCGCAGGAAGGCCCAATTGAATTTGTTGCCAAGCCAAGCAGATATAGCTTGCACGGAGCATGACACAATCAGGGGTAGCTCCTCTATTAGAGTGGAGGAGCATCACCCCTCCTCCCCCGCTGGAAGTTGCAAAACCTTTGCAAGGAAACAATAATAAACATGTTTATTTTCGTTTCCTTGCAGAGGGGCCACCAAGGTGACAAGCAGTGAGAGGGAGTGCACAGCACTCCCCCTCAGAGCGCATGTTTGTTTGGCCGGCTATCTCGGGCCAGCCAAACACAAATCCACAATAGGCTCTCTCGTTGCTGGGCTGGAGAGAGCCTGCACAGGCTCCCAGTCTTCCTGTGAGCACCCTGGCTGGGCGGTCCCAGCCAATCCTAATGCTGCTCTGAGCAGTGTCTGGATTGGCCAGAGGGCAGGCTGGGAGGCTCTGAGGAGAAGCAGATGGAGTAGTGCAGCAGTGGCAAGCAAGGTAAGTGTTTATTTATTTATTTTTTATTTAATTTTTATTTCCACCGGACCCCCTGTCCCCCCCCGCCAGCCCCTTCCACGCACCGTGAATCGCGACTGGACACAATGCAAATCAGGTTCAGCCAGCTGTTTATCTCTTCATGAATATCTGCGGTGGCTATTTCACTCATGAGAAAAGCTGCCTCCTACTGCCAATTATCATAATCAGGTCCTCCATCTTTTACATATTTAAAACAGCAAAGCCTCCTATTCGGAATCTATTTTAGCATTTAACAAAATTAATCGTCTAGACCTACAGAGTTTTCAAAAAGAATTAAATATAAAAAAGTGTACCAATAGCCTACGGGTGGAGTATCACACTTAATGTGTGTATGAATGACATATTTCAAAATTATGTTTAAGACTGGGGTTTGAAGCAACAGATGGTATGCAAAGTGTCAGGCAGATGGTAGAAGTGAGCTACAAGATGGCAAATGTGCTTTCGTGTTATTTGTACATGGTGATGCCCTTGGGCGTAAGTAATGAGAAATCATTTTATCAATAAAAAAGGAGTTGATAAAATGTAAGAATGGGGGCTCCCTATAGGAAAAAGTGTGCCAATGAAATAAGAAAGAAATGAGTCAGGAGGTTTTTGTCAGACGATGTCCCGTGTTTTGACTGAACTGGATAAAATATATTACTTAAGAAGTAATTTTAATTTAAAAAAGCAGTTTAGCTCTACGTTATAAAGGGCATATTGTTGAGTCATATGGGATATATCAATGCCATTATGAGAAGAAATGTGCCGCATCGTGCAACTAAAATGACTCGTCGGTTTTATTTTTAATAGTGTGTCATTAAAATCGGTTATTGTTGCAATGATGGTCAGCCCTAACAGAACAGTTTTGACTTTACCCATTCTTAAGCTATTTCTTTTTATTTCAGATTTTTAGTTCACCATGAGGCCAGAACATCAAATACACAGGACATAAGTGTGTCCACCTGTCTGCATCATAACTGAGGTGCTCCTATGACGCAGGACCCCTAACTGTAGAGTTAAGGTGGTCGGTGCTACACACTGCAAAGGCTGATGTACTCCATGCATGTTAATAATACAGTGGATAACCAGCCAGTGACCTTATTAATGGCACCATTTCAAACCTTGCTTGAATATCCATCTACCCAATTAAGGCAATCATTGTGTTTGGATTTCATGTAAGAACGTTGACGCTTAGCATGTGCAGATTATGGCCACGTGCATGTCCTGAATGTATACAATATACAATATAATAAGACAACATGAAAAAAGAGCTACAGCTTACAAGAACTGCTGGAACCAGAACACTGCATCGCTCATGATGGTTCGCGTAGATGTGGCTAACGGCCTCTCTCTTTCAGCCCAGAGGACGGACACTTACTTCAGAAGTGCAAATTCGGAAACAACCACCTTTCAGGACACCTTCTCTCCAGAGGTATTAAGCAAAAACAGTAATCAAATTGTGGGTGGGAGATGTTGTAATAGAATACTCTTAACACAATATTTATTTAAAAAATGTGGGTTTCATTCATGCTAATAAGGACTTTCTGTTGGTATTGTTTCTACACCCACAAAATTAATTTGTTGGTATAGAATCAGAATTGTCTCGTCAGAGCCGATGGTAATGAATAAGTTAAAATGTACATTTATAGAACTAACGTTTGCGGTAAAACCATTCTAAATATGGTGAGAGTATTGCTTGGAGTCATACTAATATGAACTCTTATGGCTGTCATCACCATGAGTTGTGGCAGGTTTGTCAAAGCAGCAGCGTAAACAAAGTCATTAAGAAAGCCATGTAAATTAACAACTTTCCTTTCCATAAAGGTGGTGATCATAAGTTGGCGGTGAAATGGTAAGTTATGGAAAGTTAGCGTTGCTTTAGCGTAATTTATTTTGACGCTAAAGTGTGTGCTAGCTTAACTCCATATTTATATTTTAATGTTAGACAGGTCTAGCATCAAAATATTGGAGTTAGCACCATTTCTAGGGAGCTCCATCCCACTTTGCGTCAATGAAATGCAAGATAGGCGTTCCCTTCATAAAAATGATGCTAAACCCCCAGTGATATACGAAACACCCGACACAGAAACAATGCACAACTAGGAGGTGGGCCTATATAATGGGGCTAAGCCCGATTAACGTCATTATTTAATGCCTGGTCAGACCAGGCGTTAATGTGCTGGTAGGCCCATTTACATGGGGAAACACCATTGAATGGGCACAAAGATGCCCACCCCAACCCCCAGCATCACCACCGCACACACCACAGGGACACCATAGGAGGAGGGAGCCCATCCTGGGTAGGTTTCAGGTAAGTGTATGTGTGTGGTGTGCCACTGGGGGCCCCTTACATGGGGGCCCCTGGCTGGTACAGGGTATGGTGGGCATGCCCTGGGGACACTGGTCCCATGTAGTGGGCATTGGGCTGGTGGTAATGACTCCTGTCTATACTTAGACAGGAGTCATTTTTTGGCTGCTTGTGCATCAAAAAATGATGCTAGGCTGACTAGCGGCAGATATTTTGCCGCTAATCAGCCTACTGTCATTTATGACCCACTAGTGTCATTTCCCCTAACACCATCCCTCACCAGCTAGCATCTTTATTGAGACACTAGCCATTCCTTAGTGCCATCATGCGTAATTTCTTAAATATGGCACACAAGGACAGCATTAGGGAATGCCGCTAGCTCTTGTTAGCGCATCAGTTCTTAATAAGTAAACTTACAAGGGGACGGGTATAGGTCGATGAACCTTTTGATTCGTTTAATGTGTTCTTGCCATAGTTTCAGTACAGAATCAATAATCAACATACAATAATCAATAACCATTAGTCAAATCAATAATCAATGGAGTCAGTAAATTTCACACACCATGACTCTTCAGCCATGAAAAACCACACCTTTAATTATAAGTTTAATACGTTTATTTCCATTATGTTAACAATACTAAGTCATGAATCTTAATCATCAACTTCAAATCAAACTATTTTAATAATGCTTGTTAATCAGCAAGTCGCAGAAAACAATCTAATCAAAGCTTGAATCAAAAGACATTCTAAGGCATCAACACAAAATATTAGTAAAACCCATTTCAGCAAAGCTATGATTTCCGTAAAGTTCAGCAAAATAGTTTGTCAACTCTTTTGTCTCTGTAATTTGTCAGTCGTCATGTGAGTAACCTCAACTAACACAGATTAGCATGAGCATGTGGGGCTTCATGAAAAGCAATTTAGAACACAAATTTGGAAAACATCTACCTAAACAAAGTATATAGTCAGCGCAGATGGTACCTAGAAAGAAAAGGTATAAAAATGCAATTCAGTCATATTGTCATATCTACCTATCCACAGTATGGGTCAGCAAGCAGAATCAGTCTTCGTCCTCAGGTCATCAATCGATCAGCAACACATGAGCCTCACAGTCAGATAGTATGAGCCCAATGACAGAATCTTGAATCTCTTCTTCTCCCAACTATCGCCTCACAAATCCGAATAAGTCTGAAGTCTTTTCCCCCTGTCAATTTGTTATATCAAAGTTACCCAAACTATCCCCCAATTTCCAATTGGTCAATTAATCGTACATTATTACTCTGTCCAATGATGTCCATATACCAAATCTATGAATTTTAATATTTCACAGTTCACATGTCGTTGATTGGTTCATCTTACAGTGTTCTCATCATCCGGCTTATCAGGTATCACGTTTGTTGCAACTTTGTCTCCAGTCAGTGTCTTCATTGTTCGTGTCCTGGGAAAGTACATCTAGCACATATTACACACGTTTTGTTACATTTCTAGAGACCTCATCTCCTGTCCATCAGTTCTCATAGAAAGTTTCTGCTAAGCATTTTATTAAAACAATGAGCATTTCACAGCTAGTTCACCCTGTCAGCATTTTGTTTTAAACACTAAGAAATACAGCTTCTGCATGAGGCCTGGCAAACTAGGCCAAGACACTCACTAAGTTAAGGCCTACAATTAATAAGAAAGAACATAATTCATACCCCTTAATATGACATATTACTACATTAATCTACTATATTTTCAATATTTCATATGGATTAATTATATTTTAGTACATTTCCTGAACACTGAAGGCCATTCTTTGAGGTCACAATTTCAAACGTGCAGATTATTTGTCTAAGTTTTTCATTTTTCTACATGTCATTATTCAAAATACATAAACATTCATTAAAAATTTCTAACTGACATCTGCTTCAGCAATCCCTCCTCGGATGACTAATTATGTAATCACACTAAATTTACTACCCACAATTTTTCATTTCCCTTTTCTTTTCTTGTCTCCTCTGATTGTTTTAGACATTTTCAATGTAATTATTTCACATAATAATTTACATATTCCACATATTCCTAATATACAACCTATAACAATTAATATTCCCTGTATAATTTTTACAGCACCCCATTCCAAATACTACTAAGCCAATTTCTCACTGAAGCAAACCCCTTACTAACCTTTTCCCAAACCTGGTTCTTTCAACTCCTTCATATCACTTCTTGCGTTAGTCAGATTAGTAAGTAAGTCTCTTATCTCTTTACTATTGTTAGGTATGTAAGAACAGCAATGCCTAGTGTTAATCATTTTACAGACTCCGCCATTTGTCGCTATAAGAATGTCTAAAGCAAGACGATTTTGAAAAGTCATAGCTCTATCCGCAGCTAATTCAGTATCTATCAGGAGTATAGCCCCTGAAAAATTTGTCAGCATGTTATCCACAATAGTAGACAACTTTCAAATCTTGATTGAATTTAGGATGACTCCCACTGAAGGAATCACTGCACCAAATATATCTCCAACTATCACAGAAGTGGTTTCCCTCCTCTGTCTCTTACAATGCAATTCTGTAAATTTCTGAAACTTTTTCAAATCCTCCATCTGGTAAATCATTGGGAATACTATTCCCAAATAACATGTCCCATACCATCCGCTTGAAAGACGGTAATAAGCATTAAGTCCAAATATAATAGATCCCCGGAATAGCAGGGTCCTGCCCATTCAACATAAATATACATTTACTCGAACAAAAACACATGCCTACATTCACTCATACCCACAAATAAGGTGCCAGTGTGCTATTTAGGCCTTTATATTCAAAGCTTCCCTATGTGCAATGCATCTAAAGCTAATTTCCCTTGCGTTATAACTGCAGTGTAAGCATAATCATTTTTGTAAGTCCTTTTCTCTAAGCCTTTTTCTAATTTCTCTTTCAATGCCTTTCTCCTATTATCAGTATGATCTAAGAAGTTTTTCTCCAAAGGTATAAGCAAGCATGTAAGGTTATTTTTGTGAGCATAAGCTGTCCCAAACGTTAGTGTAGGCTCAAAGAATCCTCTAACTAATTCTATGTCATTATCCTTAGCTATTCTACTCAAATACCTAATAATAGGAACAAACAAAAACACAAGGTCATGATTGGAGTAGAAATACTGGATGTACTCCTGGTTTTAGAACCTTGTTAGTAAAGGACTACAACTTATCCGGTATGTTAGTGGCAGACTATGGTAAGTGACTCCTTCCTCGACCGATGAAGAAATCTGTGTACACACAAGGCAATCCTTTGCATCCATTGTCTCAACATACTCACTCAGCAAGCAACAGAAAACATTAAAAGAAAGTTATCCTTGAACATTGGTAAACTCATGCAAATATTTCTCATCTAACGTGAACCTCTCGAAGGCCATTAATGTAGTACTCTCAAAAGCAGAAGTATGGTTGACTCCTTTCGCATCAAGAACAGACATTCCCACAATCAACACTATAAACAAAATCCGACACATAATTGTCAAACCAATGCTCATATATTTACAGCGCCTAACACCCCTTATTTGTTTATCTACATCAGCCATGATCTATGAAGAATCAGAAAGCAGAAGTAACTTGGAAAACGTGCAGCAAAAATAAAATAAAAATAGATAATTCTTTCAGCAGATCAGTTTCACTTCCAGGAACACTTCTCCTTGTCAAAATCGGTTAGCAGCTTTTTCAAAATCAAGTTTCAAAAGTCAACTCAAGTTATCAATGTCTTCTCCGATTATTTTCATCAGTTTCTTTCTCAAAAATATTTCTCAGATTGTTTCAACAGTTCAGTTCATCAGTCTTCTTCACGTCACTTCAAAATACTGACTCTAAACTTCCCTATCAAAAGAAAAAGACATAAACTCTTGTTGCCATTTGTTTGTAGTTGCATACGCCCATTCAGGACCTGCGTATCTTCGATTTGCTATTCTCTTTCTTTTCAACGTTCGATCACCATTCAATTCTCCTTCACTTAATTCCTCCTTTCTCGTAGTATCTACTTCTTACTCTATTGTTGGTTCGATAATCACTTCTTTCCTTTTCTCCACTTGCAAATTCGGCCACTTTTCTCCCTTTAATGTACCCTCTGTTAATAGTCTCTTCAAGATTGAACTTGAATCTTTTCCTTTCTCTGTGGTGTTTTCTCTTGACGCACCTGCAACAGGTTGAAGAGGAGTCAGATCACTTTGACTTTGATCCAGCTCAACTACTCCCCCTTCATGGCCTGGCACTGGCTCTGTTTGTCTTGCGGAATCGTCTGCTTCTGGGAGAGCTCCCTCAATACTAGGCTCTCCTGCTGGTTCAGTTGCGATAGGTTCCTCAGCACTCTCCTGGAGATCTTCACCTTCATCTCTCACATGGGTGATAGAACCGTCCTCAATGAGCTCAGGTTCAGCTTCAGTTCTTCCTTGCTCCTTTTCCTGTTCTGGGGCTGTAAATTTTCTCACAGTTGTTGGTACTCTCAACAACGTTTCTTCATGATCTAGTAGACATGCCACTTTCTTCGTGTGACTTGCGTGAATCCAGTTTGGGATCCCAGCACACTTCAAAGCTGTCCTAGTCGTTAAAACCACTTGGTATGGCCCCTTCCAACGAGGTTCCAAACATGTCTTGCAAACATGTTTTTGGACAACAACTCAGTCACCAGCTCTCAGGTTGTGCCCTGGATCATGGATTGGTGGTAGTGTGGTGGCCTCCACCTGCTGAGAGAAAGAGCGGACTACATCAGCCAGACCTTTTCAGTAATCCAACACCATATCATCTGTAATTTTGACAAGTGCATTTGCTGGAACTGCTGGCAACCTCATTATTCTGCCCGTGAGAATCTCATGGGGCGACAATCCTGTTTTCCTGCCAGGTGTGTTTCTCATTGACAACAACACCAAAGGCAATGCATCAGGCCATTTCAGATTCGTAGCTGCACACAAGCATTCATCTGCTCCACTAATCTTGATGCTTCAGGGTGGTAACTACAATGCAACTTCTGCTCAATGTTCAATGCTGCACACAATAGTTTAATCACTTTGTTATTGAAGTGCGTTCCCCTATCTGATTCTAAAGAGATCGGAAATCCAAAATGTGGTATCAGTTCCCTAAGCAACAATTTTGATACGGTGAGGCTATCATTTTTTCCCTGTAGGGTACGCTTCAATCCAATGACTAAAGATGCACACAATCTCCAACACATATCTCAAACCTCCACACACAGTCATCTCAATGAAATCCAATTACATTCTGCTGAATGGACCCCCTGCTCTTCCAATGTAGCTCAAATTTACCAGTGTCCCTTTCCCCGCATTTAATTGCTGACAAATGACACATCGATGGCAGACTTCTTCAGCTGGTTGTCTACACTTGGGGTTAAACCAGTCAATTTTGAACAGACAAACCATGGCATCCCCCCAAGGTGTGCCTGACCATGATAATACCTTGCCATCTGAGACAACAGACTATTTGGCAATACCATCTGACCCTCCTCAGATACCCACAACTCATCCTGTCTTTGATCACATTTCATTTTGCTCCATGACCATTTCTCTTCCTTGTCGACATTACTCTGCAAAGTTTTTAACTACTCTAACGTGTTGATTACATTTAATGCAAAGCTCATACATGTAGTGTCTTCTTCAGGTAACGATTCCCACTTGTCTTTCAGTGATATATAGTTCAATGCGCAAAACTTTGCAACTTGATCCGCATATCCATTTCCTAGTGACATGAAGTCCTGTGACTTTAAATGTGCACTGCATTTCACAACAGCAATTTCTTCAGGCTGTTGAATCACATATAACAATTCCTTCATTCTCTCACCATTTCTCACTGGTGATCCAGCAGAGGTCAGGAAACCTCTCTGCGACCACAATTGACCAAAATCATGAACTATTCCGAATCCATATTGGCTATCCGTGTAGATAGGGACTCTCAATCGAGCAGAAACATGGCACGCCCCACTTAGAGCGACCAATTACGCTACGCTACTTGAGCAGAGTACGCTCCTCGAAGCCAGGAAGCTTCTAAGGTACCTGTAATTGTGCACGCTGCATATCCTGCTCTCGGTGTCCCTGTTCTGTCTCTCAGACAAGAACCATCTACAGAAACAATGTGGTCATTTTCTTCCAATTGGGTATCTCTAATGTCAGGTCTCGGTTTCGTGCACAACTCAGTTACTTTGAGATAATCATGTTCAACATCTTCCTCTTTCTCAATTTCAGTAGTATCACTTGGAAGTAAAGTTGCCGGGTTCAGCAATGTAAATCTTTTCAGTGTCACGTTTGGAGCACCCAAGATGCTCTTCTAATATTTAATCAACCTAGCACCAGTGAAGTATTGAGTTTTCGTCCTTGTCAATAAAATCTCAATCGAGTGAGGGGCTATTACAGTCAGGGGATATCCCATTACTACTCCTTCACACTGTGAAAGACTCTGACCAATTGTGGCAACTGCATGCAAACAACCTGGTAAGGCTGCTGCAACTGGGTCCAAGGTAGCTGAAAAATATGCTATTGGGCGATGAGCACTTCCATGGACAAAGTGAATGGCTTTGTGTAATCAGGCATACCCAACACTGGAGCTCTGCACAAACTCTCTCTCAGCTCAGTGAACACTTTTATCTGATCTCCAGCTAATGATATGGGGTCTGTGACATCCTTATGGGTCAATTTCCGCAGTAGTTTTGAGATTTCTGAAAAATTCGGAATCCACTGGCGACAATAACCCACCATTCCCAGGAACATCCTAACATCTCTCTGTGAAGTCGGGGGATTTATCTACAGTATCATTGTGATCCTTTCTCTGGATATTTTCCTCATCCCTTTCTCAATCTGGTGACCCAAATACTTCAATACCTTCTGACAGTACTGCAACTTCAAAGGTGACACTTTATGACTGTACTTTCCCAAATGATTCAATAGGACAATCGAGTTGTACTTACACTCATCCCTTGTCCTGAATGCAATCAACAAATCATCAATGTATTGCACAAGAGTTGATTGGAAAGGTAACTCTAATGACTCCAAATTCTATTTCAAGATCTGATTAAACAAGGATGGTGACTCTGTGTACCCTTCAGGAAGTCCACACCAGCAGTAGACTCGATCTAGGAATTTGAAACTGAAGAGAAATTGACTCTCCTCATGAAGAAGCACAAAAAAGAATGCTTGTGACAAATCAACCACTGTGAACAACTCTGCATCGCATGGAATCTGAAAAATGATTACAGCTGGATTGGGCACTACGGGACAACATTTGACCACAATGTCATTTATTTTTCTCAAATCCTGAACAATTCGAACTTTTCCACATGGCTTCTTCAAACCCATTATCGGTGAATTACATGGGCTGCTCAACACTGCCTTCAAAACTCCCTGCTTCACAAAATCTGCAATTATCTGAGCCACTTTCATCAGGACATCTTGTGGCATATTATACTGGGGAAGCGGTGGAAGCACTGCATTTGGCTTTAGAGTAACTTTAATTGGCTCCACTGCTTTTATCAATCCACTTCTTTCCCTGCCAAATCCCACACGTTCTCTTGCACTGTTCCCTGCAAACTGGAATGAAGCTCTCTCACTGTGTAGATGGGGAAAAACTCAATCAAGAGATACTCCTCATTTGTAGTTTCACACTTAGTCTCTGGGCTGGGTCTTCCTAATCATCACTATTTGTCTTGATCTCAATTCCATAATTTGAACAAGTAATCAGACACCTTGTTTTGCACAGCAAATCCCTTCCAAGTAAGGATACCAGGCTTGAATCGCAGACTACAAACCTATGCAGTCCCTTGAAACTGCCAATCTCAACTTGCACTGGATCTGTATTTGGGTTTGTCAAATATTGATTTGCTACTCCCACAACCTGAACTATTCAACCTGAAAGGGGCAAATTTGGAACTTCTGTACTTCTCATTGTAGAATGTGTAGCTCCTGTGTCTACCAGAAATGTGACTCTGTGACCCATAACCTTGCCTCTCACGTAGGGTCCTCTCTGATCTACTTCTAAAGAAGTCACAAGCACACATGGCTCCTCATCAGAACTATCGCTCATCCAATCACCATTTATTTTTATTCTCACTATGTAACGGGAATTGGTGTACTGCATTACTACTTCTGTCTTGTCTCTGACCTGTGACCTGTTGAGAAAGCATCATCTGTTGCTGCTACTTCGGGGTTTGAGGTATCGTCATTTGCTGTCTAGGTTCCAAGGAAACCTGCTGCTGCTTTGGCTGCTGCTGCAACACTTGTGCAAGGGGCATTTGCACCTGCTGCATGGGCTGAAAATTCTGCATTTGATTCACACTATTCTGGAAATTTGGATTAGGACCCCTAAATCTCGGTCCTCTCATATTCTGAAATGCGTTGATGTTTTTACTTTGCTGAACAACACCCTCTTGCACCATCATCGGACATTTCCGCTTCCAGTGTCCCACGGCTCTGCAAATGTGACACAGCAATAACTTCTTCATTCCCTGCACATCACACTGAACCACTACAGCATTCAAATTCGGACCACAATACATATTACCTCCACAACCCCTACCCCTCCTCTGAAGCTGGTACATGACATTTCCCTGCTGTTGTGGCATCTGTTGCACAGAAGCCCCTGTACTCCTGTTTGAGCTGCCTTAATCTGCCTCACCATTGCCTTCTCTTTCAACTTTTTCTGCTTCAGCTCTATCTCATCACTACAGTATTTCTCATACTGCACACCTCATCAATCGATTTCGCTTGCCAGCAAATCAAATGACTTTTAATCATCTGACCTATCTCATGTCTCAATCCCTCAACAAACCTGAACACAAAATGCAACATGTCTCTCGGCTCAATAGCTTCCTTGCCACTGTACTCCTTGAACACCTTCAACAATCTCTCATAATATGCATGTATCGATTACTTTACCTCCTGCAGTGTCCTGTCAATTCTCTGCCAATCAATGTTTTTGGGGGAATCCTCGTCTTCAGGAACATAATCACCTTATAGTAATGTTTCATTACTTAAGGAGATAGTGCACCTGTACTCTTATCTCCTTCCAGCTCACTTGGTGGCCAATTTATAGCTCTCTTGCACTCTTACACTCAACCTACAGATCAGCTGGAACCACTATTTCCAGTAAGGTATTTAAGTTTTCCCACAAACATTTCAAGAGCTTCACAAACCTGTCTGTCTGCTGACACCACTCTACCGGCTTTTCCCTCAACTTTGGATAATCATTTGTGAATGACAGAATATCACTCCTATGCCAAGGGACATGAACAAACTGTCCCCCTGGGATTTCTCTCATTGGTAAAATCTTTACTGGATCCTTCCCCTGTTGTACATTGTCAGGCACCTCTAGAGAATCTTGTTTCTTTTTATCTCTTTTCTTTTCCCATCTGCCTTCCCACTTCTCTAATGCTCACCAAACTTGAGCACTATGCAATAATTCTTTAAGGTGTGCCTTTATTCCGGCTGACCTCAAGTGTTCAAAATCTTTTGCTTCAAAATCTAATCTGTAACTTCTCTCCAAATCTTCATTTACTCAATTTCTATGCCATGCTTCTCTGCCAAGTCTGATAATCTCAGATGTACCTTGCTCACCTCTCTTGTAGTTCACAAGCATAAGTATCTCAACTCTGCCTTTGTGTAAGACTCTAACCTATTCACCCCCATCGTTCCCTCAACCAGTTCACCGGCTTCCATGCTCAATCTGACACAATTTATCTGCTCCTCACCTTTGGAAGCATTCTGTGGGGTATTCAGCTTGTCTAGCCAGTCAGAGACTGCTGAGCTGTCAATCCCTTTAATGAAATGTTACTTACATTCACCGGTGGCATCTGCTGTACCACTGCATTTGATGTCTGCAGTGTCAATAATTTCAAGCTCTGACCTGCACTAGATCTATTCACAGTATCTGGAAGTGCAACGTGTGGACTAAGATCTAACAATGATCTTGATCCATCAAAGGTCTGGCCCATAGAAGAGACTACCCAAACGTTCTTATTTGGTCCCCTCCTCACTACACCCTTGTTCACTCACGCCTGGTTTCTTCTGGGCAAATAATGGTACCACTGGACCAACAGTAATCGGCAGCAAATTGCACCTGGGGCTGCTCTAGCCCCCAAACACTGTGGGAGAGTAACTCCCATGCTCTGATTCATAATTGGAGTCAAGTCTGACTGTGTCCCTGTCATTGGCGTAAACCTCAGCATCACCTGTGGCTGCACCTGGGGTAACAAAAATAGTCAGCTTAGTCTGAACCAACAATGGTCTTGGAGCCACTTGCTCCGTAGGTACTACTAAGTTCGAAGTCGTCTCCAAAACAGGCACATCTGGGTAGATTCTCTGTATGGGTGGCAGATGCATCTGTGACTGAACTACTGGAGTATTTAACACATTAGGTCCTTACACTACACCCTGTGTCTGGCTAGTATGAACCTGTATCAGACTCACTGTCCCCATTGCCCGTGCCGGGGCTTTTGGATGAGCACTAGTACTCAGATCATCATCATGCACCGCATACGGTGGTGGTCGATCTCTCAGTATCTGTGTAACAAGACTCAGCATCAGAGTCCTCCTCCACTATGGAAGACCTTCTTGCTTCCTTACTCTCAGACAGCCCCTTATTAGACTTTCTAGTAGCTTTATTTCCTTCCATCTCGTCTGCCTGCGTAATTGCCGGAAACAACTTAACATCCTGCAATGTCACTGCTCTTAATTTCTTCTGCTCCCAATCCCACCTTGCTTCTGCTAATGATTTCTCTACTTTTCTTGCTCTTCTTTCAAATTTCATTTGCTGTTGCTGCCTAGCTACCAGCTCCCAGACTGCTAATGCTTCAAACTGTGCAGGTCTCGGAAGGGTCTTCGATTCATATAGTGCCATCCGTAATTGCTCCAAAATTCTCAAATTAAACATTCCGTTCCCAGGAAATGCTGAGCTCCCATTTTTCTCTGTCAACGTGCACCACTGCTTTAACCAAAGACATGGCGCGACACCTCGCTCCTCCATTACAATGTAAGCCGGTGTATTCTCATGCCATGTAAGCTCTCCGACATTCGCTCTAAGGTAAGTATCTCCCTTTAGGGCACTCTTTAACACCTTGAAAAACTTAATCTTTTCTACTTTTTGTTTATTCAAATTCAGATCAGGAAATGACTTTCACTCCCAAGATTCCTTTCACCTACGTTCTCAACCAATTGCCTCTCACGGACGGCTGCCAATCCGTGTGTGACCCTTCTCACTAACCAAACTATCCCAGCGCGGCTCCAATGACATCACATCCACACACACTGCGGCTGACAAAGTCTTGCGGCTCGTCCTCCTCAACTCCAATTCACACAAAACAATGCAAATTATTGCAACTACTAATCAAAATCCAATAACCTGAAAATAAATCTGCTAGTTTACTACAGGAGGGTAACACAATTGCTTCAGAAACCTTACGGATTTTCACTGTTGGCCCTTTCGCTCATGCAGCCATTCCTCTGTCTCCCAGATTCCCAAGGAAAATTCGACCCGCAAATTTTACTCTCAACTGATCAATGGGTCTCTCCTGGTGCACATAGGACTCACCAAATCTCAGTCGAAATTTTCCTCTCGTCCACTTACCATACACACTGACTTGTTGACCACGCCCGATCAACCTACTAAACCAGACAGATTACAACATACAACCAAGTGTCTCATACACTTTCATTATACTCCAGAGTCTCAGACCATGCAGGGTCCGTACATCAACAACCATGTGGACAATTTCTGAGCACAAAGCACCACACACATGAAGTTTGACGACTTCCCTACTCTCATACTGTGGAGTACGCACACTCCTACTCAAACTTCATATGGAGTACGCAAACTGCCTAAATCCTCCCATATGTCACAATTCACCTGCGATTTGCATAAGCTGTGCACGCACAACCTATCTCTCTCACTCTATCAGTAGAACGCCGGGAACATACCCAACACTACTAGCAGGATCCAGGATCTGGGAAAGTCATTACTGGGCTTAAGGGAACATCATTTTCTCTACAAATGCCATTTTGAAAAACAAAATCCAAATCTCAATAATACCGAATTCTCAAACGGATCAATCTTTAAACTAGTACCATAACTAGGAGCACCTGTCCATCAGTCTCCTAGCACAACTGTCAACACCTGTCACTCAGTTCTATACACCTATTGAAAGCCCATAAAGAAACAAACCATCCTCTGCTACAATAACTGTTAGCGCTTCGGCCCTTAATAAGTAAACTTACAAGAGGACACGTATAGGTCGATGAACCTTTTGATTCGTTTAATGTGTTCTTGCCATAGTTTCAATACAGAATCAATAATCAACATACAATAATCAACAACCATTTGTCAAATCAATAATAAATGGAGTCAGTACATTTCACACACCATGACTCTTCAGCCATGAATAACCACACCTTTCATTATAAGTTTAATAAGTATATTTCCCTTATGTCAACACTTCTGTCATGAATCTTAATCATCAACTTCAAATCAAACTATTTTAATAATGCTTGTTAATCAGCAAGTCGCAGAAAACATAATCTAATCAAAACTTGAATCAAAAGACATTCTAAGGCATCAACAAAAAACATTAGTAAAACCCATTTCAGCAAAGCTATGATGTCCATAAAGTTCAGCAAAATAGTTTGTCAACCCTTTTGGCTCTCTAATTTGTCAGTCGTCATGTGAGCAACCTCAACTAACACAGATTAGCATTAGCATGTGGGTCTTCATGCAAAACAATTTAGATCACAAATGTGGAAAACATCTACCTAAAGAAAATATTTAGTCAGCGCAGTCGGTACCTAGAAAGAAAAGGGATAAAAATGCAATTCAGTCATATTGTCATATCTACCCATCCACGATATGGGTCAGCAAGCAGAATCAGTATTCGTTCTCAGGTCATCAATCGATCAGCAACACTTCTGACTTACAGTCGAATAGTATGAGCCCAATGACAGAATCCCGAATCTCTTCTCCCAAATATCGCCTCACAAATCAGAATAAGTCTGAAGTCTTTTCCCCCTGTCAATTTGTTATATCAAAGTTCCCCAAACTATCCCCCAATTTCCAATTGGTAAATTAATCGTATCAATGATGTCCTTATACCAAATCTATGAATTTTAATATTTTACAGTTCACATGTCATTGATTGATTCGTTTTACAATGTTCTCATCATCCGGCTCGTCAGATATCAATTTTGTTACATCTTCGTCCCCAGTCAATGTCTTCATTGTTCGCGTCCTGGGAAAGTACATCTAGCACATATTACACATGTTTTATCACATCTCTACAGACCTCATCTCCTGTCCGTCGGTTCCCATCGAAAGTTTCTGCTAAGCATTTTACTAAAACTATGAGCATTTCATAGCTAGTTCACCCTGTCAGCATTTTGTTTTAAACACTAAGAAATACAGCTTCTGCATGAGGCCTGGCAAACTAGGCCAAGACACTAGTTAAATTATAAGGCCTACAATTAATAAGCAAGAACATAATTCATAACCCTTAATATGACATATTACTACATTAATCTACTATATTTTCAATATTTCATATGGATTAATTATATTTTAGTACATTTCCTGAACAGTGGTGGCCATTCTTCGAGGTCACAATTTCAGACGTGCACATTATTTTTCTACGTTATTCATTTTTCTACATAAGTCATTATTCAAAATACATAAACATTCATTAAAAATTTCTAATTAAGACATCTGTTTCAGCACTCTCGTTATTTTAATTAATATGGGCCTTAATTTCCTGTTTCATCGCTTCACTACCCACTGGAATCGAAGGATGGCATCACTGACAAGAAGGCTAGCTTTCAACTTTAAATCTGTTGGACATAACAAGTGCTCCATTAGATAAACCTTCTAAAAGAATACAAGCTTTTGCAGGTTTATAGACAACAGATATGCCATGGAGGATTCAGCTGATAATCAATGGGGCCTAAACTACTTCCTTATAGCAAAGCTACATAGCAGAGTTTGGAACATCTATGTAAATCAATGCGTTCTATGAGAGCAGAGGGGATCCAGGAGCACCCACCTCACAGAGGCACACATTCTTTGTGTCCCTGCATAGACTGTGTACTGCTTAGTAGTCTGCAATATCTGCTGACCAAGTTTTACTACAAAGCCTATCTGAAACCCTGGATCTCTCACCAGAGTCAACAGCCTCTACACTTGGATGTTTGAGCTCCATCTCACCAATTTGTAAGACCTAAAAGTAGCACATTGTGTTTGGCAACCAGAAGAGGTCATTCAGCATTTGAAGATCAGGCATTATCACCCAGCAGGTAAGCCTACAGTGAATGTGCAGGTCAACTTGGGGATGGTATACCATCTTCTTAATTTCCCTGCAATAAATGGAAAGACCTGAAGCTTAGAAGTGATCATGATTTGGAGGATGTACAGATCAGTCCAAGGATAACAGAGCATTTGTGCAAAGATACCCAAATTGCTTCAGTCAGTAACTCCTCTCTTTCCCATTTTGTCACATGGGGGGATGGGGTCAACAACCATCAATTACACATTGATCACAGTTCATAACAATACCATAGCTTCACTACACCATAGATTAAAATTCAATGCCTCACATAATGGTTCTAAGGCAATACGGACCTTTATAGATGTGCCTAACTTATGTAGCTATCCTGAAATTCTGGAACAGGATTATTAGGTGACATTTAAAATTGAATGAGAAAATAGAAAGCATTCTTAATGTGGGGTTAAGGAGGGTAGTACACACAAGATCTGAGAAATAACTATTAGGATAGTGTTTACATAATATCCGCATGTTCATCAGTCATGGTGGGATTTGATTTCAAAAGGTACTAACCCCCAAGATCTGAGAAATGCCTTTTAGTATAGTGTTGACATAATATCCAAACATTCATCGGTCATTGTGGGATCTGATTTCAAAAGGTTTGCTCAGTGTTAGACCTGGCATCCTTGGGGTGATCTCCCCTAACATTTTGCCTCTGCTTTCCAAGTTGTTGACTGTGTGCTGGACTCTGTTTTTGCTGTTATTGTTACTCTGGGCACTTTACCACTGCTGACCAGTGCTAAAGTGCAAGTGCTCCCTATATGAAATTGCATGGAGCATTGGCTTTTCCATCATTGACATATTTGATTTACTAGTATGCAACACAGCTGAAAAACGACTCACCACCAGCTTCGTGACTAGAATCAACACTCCACCTGCACCGTGGCTAGGAGATCGATGCATCGCAGCTGGAACAATAACAAAACAGCTGCTTGCTGCTGCTGATAACAACGCAAACCCCACACAGCGTGGTTTTTGACCACCGTGCGACTGCATTCCTCACACATCATCGGTGGGCGTCAGAGACAACGTGAACCTGCACAGATCTGAGGTGCCCTGTCCGGAAATCAATACATCGCTCCCTTGTGAGAGAGAAAAATTATGCATCGCCTACCTGATTGGAGAAGAAACTATGCATGGCCTCACTTGCGAGTAAGGAATCAATGCATTGCTGACTTTTTTGATGCACACTCACCGTGCGGTTTTATTTTTGATGCAATCCAGGCACTTTGTGTAAAAGCAACGTTATTATTGTTTTCCATGGAGTAAGACTCTTTTTACTTTGAAAATGCAGATCTTGACTTGTGTACGCTGATTTTTTGTTGTTTTGGTCTTGTTTGATTTAGATAACTATTACATATGTTTCTAAACTGGTGTGGTGTCCATTTTGTAGTGTTTTCACTGTATTACTCTATGTGTTGGCACAAATACTTTACACATTGCTGCTCATGCCAAGCTACCACGTGGGTGAGCGGGGTTAACCAGGTGTGTTTCTCCTTTGCCCTGACTTGAGTGAGGGTCCTTGTTTGGACAGGGGGTAACCTGACTGCCAACCATAGACCCCATTTCTAACACTCAATAAGTAGGAACAAGAGTTTTAAAGGGCATTTGCAGGTTGTGAGGGAGTCAAACATATGTTTATACCATATCATGGTTCAGAAACTGCCTTTTCAATTAAGGATTTCTCAATGGACCTTTGCTTTACTGCATAATACATTGATTTTGGTCACAAAACGTTAATACATCCCATTCTGAATCAGTATTTGGAAGTGACTCCCCAAACACGCCACTTCCAAATAATGATTCACTGCGAAATAATAAAATACAAATTACATTTCAGTAACAAGTTACAGGCTCACAATTTGTTTTTAATGCATGCCAATTGACCTTTTTCTGCTGTCACAAATGGCCCGATTTTGCAAGTTGGACCCTTTGTGTCCGCAAAAACAATTGTGCACGTAACCCATTCTTCTTATGTTCCTATATTACAGGGGTTATTTCCCTGGCCACATACTACTACTATACAGATCTTTGTTCATATAGTAGAAATAAAGGAATGATCTGGCATAGACTGTAAACACAAGGATTTACAGGCACTGTTTTATATTGCAGCCAAGATAGAACTTAACTTCTTAGTGTATCTCTTGGTTGTTTTTGGCAGGTTTGGTTATGGTCCGTATTGACAGCTATTATATATGTTTTTTTGTATTTTATCCATGCCTTTATCCATCTCAGTTTGTCTGAGCCATTGAAAACTTTGCAAATATCTCTCTAGCTCAAGTTCAATTGCATGTATAGATTTCACCTTTCATCTTATAGAGTTTACACTGATTTCGTGCAATTTCTTGTTTGAGAGGCTTTATCAAAGATATAGTTAAAGTGACTGTCCAAGATGGGGCCTCAACAAGTCCGTTTTAGAGGCCATTGTGTAATGGCATCTTAATCTATGGGCTTTTGCTCTTGGCCCCAGGTTGCTTGATTGATGGCCATCTCATAGTTTTTGACTTTTTTTGTATAGCAGGCAACAGACATAAGGTTGTAGCGGTATAACCATCCATTTAGCTGAGTGCAGGGCAATAATAGTTCTATACAGCAATGGTTCCTGTTGACTTAACCCAGTATGGTATAATTTTCTGGGAGACTATCATCAAAATCCTTTACTTTCATGTTCTGTGTTCTTGATTGTGTCTGTGACTGGGCAGACTTGAGTGTTTATGACTACATATGCTTTAGGATATTTTTTTGATTTATTTTTATTGAGCAGAATGTTAATTAATTACACATCCAAAACATGCCAGCTGCATATAACACCTGGCACTGCAACACACTTATATAAATAGATAAGCCACACTTTAGGACAGTTACGCTACAAAAAGTAGTAATGCTGAAAACAGGAAAAAAAAGTCATAAAGTGCCAATTTAACTTGCCATCTCCAAGATCCTTTATGAAAATAGTGATGTGGAAATGTATACAGAACAATTATATTAGCAGCTATCACAGGTATAAAGACCTATTATATTAGCAGCTATCCATAGAATAAAGCGCCATTGTACCTTTATGCAACTAGTAATATGCAAATATATACAAGACTGTTATATTCACAGCCATCACGTATATAGAGAACTGTTATATAAGCAACTATCAACAGAGTAGGGTGTCAGTGTGCCACAAATACCCATCCTTTATGAAAACAGTAATGTAAATATAAAAAACAATAATGCTAAATACAATACAAATACAATAAGACAAGTCATAAAGTGCCAACATGCTATTCTAACTCTCCACCTCCGAAGATCCTTTATGGAAATAGTAATGTGCAAATTTATGCAGAACTAATATATTAGCAGCTGTCAGATGTATACAAAGCTATAGTATTTGCAATAAAACAAAGAGGCATCGTATCTCAGATAACCCCTACCATCCATATTATTCCTCCACTGCTGAAGACGTTATCCAGGGGAGCTCATATGTCACTCATGGATCTGGCAGTAGCGCTTTTCCAATACGTCCATGAACTGCCATGAGGCATTCAATCTTTTTAATTCACCCACCCAGTTCCCATATGCCTCAGATTCTTTCCTCCTAAGCATTTTATTCAACCACTCTTGGATTAATGGAACCCTAGATGATCTCCAGTTCCTTAGGATCAGAGAACAAGCAACTACTGAGGCAATTCAAATAAATACCTGCCCCTATTTGCCAATGCCGAACCTCTGGTCCTTGCTGACCAAGTCAAAGAGTGCCACCTCTGCTTCCGGAACAACCTTTATCTGGAGGGCAAGGCTGAGAGCAGCAAAGTACTTTTGCCAGAACTGTATCAACATCTGACTAGTAAAACAAAATATGTAACCAGCCCACCATCCCCTGTTGCAGGCAACGGAAGCATTGATCCTCCACTGTCAAAAACATACTACAGAGAGCCGCAGGTGTGCGATAAGCCATCCAGCGAGCTAGGAAGGATTTTTTTTTTGTTGAAATTAGTGGTCCTTAGTGCAATGTGGCCTAATACCGAGAAATAATTCCATTCCACCTCTGAAATAGTGCATTGTGCGGACAGGCTCTTTTTCTCCCAAAAACTTTATAACTGATGCCTATCCCTCTGTTCATGGAGTAGTCCATAGCAGTTATCTACTCCCTTGAGTTTCAACCTCACAAGTGATTGTATGACAGGGTGGGGATTTAGTTTAGATGCTGGGCAGTAATCTTCCAAAAAAAGAGTTATCTACTGGAACCCCAGGAGAACAGCTTGCAGCGATCTCCACATTGAGCCTGCAATTCTTGCCACATCCTACACTGCCCCCTTAACAAAAAAATGGCACAGACCTTTAAACTCATTGGCATTCCAGAACCTTACCTGATTCTGTGGTATTGGCAACCCTGCATACCTACACTCCTACAGTGAGCTACTCAATGCCTCCTGAAATATCTTTAGATAAATAGAATAATTGGAGACAAGCGATCATTTCTAGCAACACCTTGTATCTAGTTTTCTTAGGGAACTTGGCTGTTTTAATAAACATAGGCAACTGTGTTTCAGCTTCCCTGATCATTTTATCTATAGAAAAACGTTCTTCTGCCCTCTCCCGATCTATTGATATTACTAGCAGATCTAGCAGGTCAGCTTTGCAATATGTCTGGATATGGGGTAATGACAGTCCCCCCTGAGTTGTATCCAATTGAAGTACCAAACGTTATGTCCTAGAGGCCTTCTTATTCCAGACAAAGGTCCTCATTATGAGTTTGGTGGGCGGTGGAGGCCGCCCGCCAAACTCAACCGCCGAGAGACCGCCTGTGCAGTCCATACCCCACCGGCCCTATTTGGAGTTCACTGCAGGGCTGGCAGGGGGAAGCAGCGTTTCTGCCCACTGGCCCTGTGGTGAACAGGGCCTTAACATTGCAGCCGGCACATAATTGAGCCGGCAGCAATGTGGCAGTGTAGTGGGTGCAGCAGCACCCGTCACGCATTCCACTGCCCACAATTCGGGCAGTGGAATACGTGACGGGGCTCTTCATGGGGATTGCTGCTCTGCCCATGTGCATGGGCAGTGCAGGGGCCATGAATGGGCCCCCGACATCCCCATTCCGTCAGCCTTTCCATGGCGGTGGAACCGCCACGAAAAGGCTGGCGATATCGGGACTCATAATCCAAAGGGCAGCACTGCTTGCAACGCTGCCCTGGTGGATTGCAACCACCGAGACCACCAGGCTGCCGGCTTGTGGCAACCTGCCGGTGTCAGCGGACCGACCGTGGCAGCTCCGTCACGGTCGTAATGTGGCGGTCGGACCGCCGCAAACGCGGCGATCCGACCCCCACAGTGAATCTGGCGGTCTCAAGACCGCCAGACTCATAATGAGGGCCAAAATGGCTAAAAGTCCTCCTATCTCTGCAAAATAGATATTTTTCATTTTGATAGGGAAGCAGATAAAGAGAAATAACAATAAAGGTAGAACCAACAGCTTAATGAGTGCCACTCTACCCACTAATGTTAAGGCAAGCCAATCCCATCTCTCCTGCAATCCCCTGATCTTTTTAAACATTACCATGTAGTTCAAATTGAAGAGAGGAGAGTAGTTATTTGTTTCAAAGTTCCCCAGATAACAAAGCATTTTTAATAAATTGGCCTGTTGCTGCAAAGAAAATAGACTTCAGTAACTAAAGAATTGAACAAAAGTATTTCTGTTTTATTCTGGTTAATCTTGTACCCCCCAATCTCTTTAAGCCATTCAAACTCCTTAAGATTCTCTTGGATGATCTGCTCCTCTGGCTTAAGATATTAAATAATGTTGTCCACAAACATTTGTAATGTAGGCATCCCATCAACCGGGAAGATGATTCCCTCATTCTCCTGATTCCTAGCAGCTATGGGCTCCATAAAAAAGTAAATACAATTGGGGGCAGAAGGCACCCCTGTCTCATATCCCTATTAATATTTACCACCCTTTCCAGGCTGGCATTCACATAGACCTTTGCTTGAGCCCCTTGATACAGATTCCACAGCATTGTGAAGAACACAGTGGGAAAACCAAACCTCACCAAACCATTAAAAAGCATGTCCCAGTTCATCAAGTCAAATGCTTTTTCCACACTGACCATTATTACTGCTGTGCAAGTCTGATTATTGGAAGAGTAGTCTAATGCTTGCGTGCATTTACTGACACCACCCAACCTGCCACAAACCCTATCTGCTCATGATGTATTAAAGCCTAGGCTGCTGGGGTTATACGTCTAGCCCAAATTTGCATTAACAGCTTGTAATCTGTATTTAATAAGCTGATTGGTTGGTAGGAATTGACATCCTTTGTGTTCTTGTCCTTCTTTAAAAAACTAACCACTGTGGACTTCTTAAAGGAGTCAGGGACTTTCCCGCCATCTTTCACAGAGTTAAACAGCTCAGTTAAAAAAGGCACACGTTCACTTGCGAATAGTTTCAAAAACTCAACTGGGAATCCATTGCTACCACAAGCCTTTCCAATAAACATTGTTGCAAGGACTTCCTGAACCTCAGTCCCTAGTATATTCTAAATCAAACCTTCGCCCTGAGTGGATGACACCTGTGGTAGCCTAATGGACTGAAAGTATTCAGATATATTGGCTAGCAGGATTAAAGACATGCTTTCATACAAGGCTTTATAGTGCTGCAAAAAAGCTTGGAACACTGCTGCCTTATCGGTAATGAGCTCCTTAGAGACTCGGTTCTCTAACTGACTAATAAACGCATCCTTGTACTTTACACGAGCTGACCAGGCAAGAAGTTTACCAGTCATCTGACTTTCCTCATATACACGCTACTGAAAAGCCCTTGTGCTATTAATCTTGTCTATAAAAAAGAATTCCAGTAGCTCGCACTTTACTTCAATCAGATGGGCCTTTATGCATAGATCACGCCCCCGATTCCTGTTCTTGGCCTGCAGGGCAGCATTAACTGCAGCTTGAAGCTCAGCTATATGCTTTGCACTCAGCTTTGATTGCTGCACTTTGTAGGAAATAACCCACCCCCAAACTGTGACCTTGAAGACTTCCCAAACCACAAAAAGTTGTGTCATTCCTTTATTTCAAATTTAAAAAAAAATCAGATTAGCATTCTCATATCTTCCATCCACTCTTAGCGTGTGAGTAGGTTCCGATTCAGCTGCCACCTGGGCCTTTCCCTTCTTACAGTTTCTAACTTAAGAGTAACAATGGCGAGAGAATGATCAGAAAATGGGTTTGCCCAGATATCTGAGCTGACCCATCTAAGCAAATGAGAAATTAAAAAATAATCAATACCAGAAGCTGTGTGAAAGCAGAGTGAAAAGCAAGTATAATGTGACCAGGCAGGATGGTCAATACACCAAGGATCAAGTAATTGAGCCTTGAGTTTCAGAGAATCAAGCACACTTTTTTCTGAGGCTTCAATTGTTTTATATTAGATGTGTCCCACACCAGATCCTGGATGAAGTTAAAATCATCCACTTGAATGATGGGCCAACTGCACCTAAAGCAATATTATAGATCTGGCTTAATGAATCAGGGCCATCGAAAAATGAAGCATAATAATTGACCAAATTTAAGGGATTGCCATTTACCCTGGCTTCCAACCAGCTACACCTTCCCTGGGGGTCTCTAGTCATGTGGGAACCTGACAATAAAACCCTCTACCCAAGTAGACAGCAACTCCCCTCATCGCCTGACTGGCTGATGCAAAGTATCTTTAGGATAATGCATTTGGGATAAAAAATATGGAAAATTACTTTTCAGATGGGTCTCCTGCAAAAATAGCACTTCTGGTGAAAAATAAGTCAACCATCTAATGAGGCCCAATACTTCTGCTTATTCATGATGCCATTAGCATTGCATGAGATGCATTTTGCTTCAGACTCCATCACAGCAATAGTTTCTTCATGAATAGAAGCATTGCCCTATACAATTTACTGAAAAATAGACTATCAGACATGATTCTGCTCCTTTTTACTATGCATGCTTCCTCCAGCACATTCACCCCCTCCCTAGCCCATCCCAACTCCACATCTCCCAACCCAACAAGAAGTGAATCGTCCACCATACCCCTCTCACAGAGTCACTAGCTACACTAGGTGCCATGACACTGCACCCTGTCACACATGTGCCCTCCCACATCAGAGTCACAATCCATGGAAAAGGGCTTTAGCTGATCACTAGGTATTAGGACTCAAAAAATTAAATAAAAGTACACCATCAATCCACCCACCTTAGTCGCCCATTGATCCTGACAATAGCCCAGCCCCACACAAGTGCCCTGCAAGAATATTCCCCATTATGTCATATTACACTTTAGAATGGTTAGAATTCTACAATACAAGCTCCTGAGCATTGGAGACATTCACAAATAAATGAAACTGCCCCTGAACCAACACTTTCAACTTGGATTGTTGGACAATAGATGCTTGTAAACCCTGTGCTTTAAACAGATGTATCATTCTTACAAACTCCTTTCGACATCTTGCATCTGAGATGAAGATGTCCAAGATGATACAACATTGAGGTACTTTGGGCGTAGATAACAGTTTCTATTTAATTGACTTAGCTAAGACCAGTTGCTTGATTTTATTAGTCCAAGAAACTGACAAAGATAGTACGTGGAAATTTGGAGCTAGAGGAACATTGCACTGGGACCCAACGTGCTCTTGTGATTGTTAAATCACGAGAATGCTCCGGAAGAACATGAGTTTTTATAAATGTGTCAATCCATTGGAGAACCTATTGGCCTTCACATCCCTTGGGAACCCCAACTATACAAAGATTAGCGCATCATGAATGATTTTCAAGCTCCTCTATTTATACTCAAGTGAAGATTTTAGTGTATTGAAGTTACTAACTTTTTGCTGCATAGCAGTAACTTCATCTTCCAAATCTGAAATTCTGAACTCTCCCTCCTTCCATCTGTATGGAAGCAGGTTCACTGTTTGTTTGCTTCTTGAGAGTCTAGCCTGGAGAACAGTGATTTCCAACAATTGTGAAGCCTTAAGTTCTCTGATCTCTTCAAGATCATATTAAGCATAGGTTTAGCATCTCATTGCATAGTAATTGACTTAGGACACATCTTGCTGTTGATCCTCCTGCTGGACCCCTCCCAGAGGGCAAGAGGGTGTCACAGAATCAACCCAACTTTTCTCCTTGGCATGGTTAGTAGGTTCTAAACTACAAGGCAATGCTGTCAATACTGTCTGAACAACAGGACCAGATGCCTGCAAAGAATCAACAATTGCCATACAATTGGGGGCCGGAGCTGGTGTTGCAGAAGAGGATTGTACGGCTGAGGTCTGTAAAGCTTCCATTGCACCCACAACTGTTTTACTCTTAGAGAACAAGGGATATTTCTTTACCATACCCTGACTTGAATCAGACTCTGTGGAAGCTGTCACCATCAATCCTCCAGCAGTCTTGCTATTCTGATCCAGAGATTCGGCTGCTATGATTGTTGTAGAAGCCACAGGACACCCCTCTGCCTATACTAGGAGACCATCAGTTTCAACCATGTTCAAGACAGCAAGATTGTTCTCTGAACGCTTAATGACCATCATTAACTGCTTTCGCTGTTGTGAGCTGAGATTGGCCCATGTCACTGATTGCCCTGCATATTCTTTGCTCCCTGCGTCACAGCTGATGTTTCAAAATTGCCAAAACCTGCTGGCTTAAAATGCTTTCTCATAGTTTACAGTGCATGGAATGCTTTAACATGCTTCTTAACGTGCCTCTCAATCACCGGCCTCCTAATGCTGGCTAGTGCCGATGGGACCTGACAAAATGTTTTGCTGATGAAATAATTTGCAACAAGCTAGGCAGTGACCTTCAGCTGGGTACTTGAACTACGCATAGTAAATTTTGTGCACTGTACACAGAGCCCTTACCCCAGTGAGAAACCTGACAGCTGAGTCCACTCACACCTAGTCCAGAAGGAAGCCAGAGTCATCCCCAGTGGGGCAGAAAATAGTAGCATCACCTGAGCCCTCCAATCAATGTGCCGTTGTTTCTATCAACATCCATCCAGGGGCAATGCCTCTCACCACTGACTCTACAAAGCAGGAGCAGTAGTGCAACAGCAGTCTTGCGGTTTCCAGCTGTCTCTGCCGCCTCAAGGATACCAGCCACGGGGAAGATTCCCAGCTGCAGAACAGCCACAATTGCAGGCACCATTAGAGAGCAAACCTAGAGCTCCATGCTGCTGCTGGAGCTACACCACCTTGTCAGGCACCGACACTCAACAGACCGAGCAGCAGCATCATGGTGCCCCAGAGCAGAGCCATTGCCAGGGAGACCAGATCCTCGGGGCCTGCACACGTTCCCAACATGTCCACCACTAGACAGCTCCAAAGCTCCAATAGAAATATCACAGAGCCTGAGAGAGTCCAAGTGGGGGAAAAAGGGATTAGGTATGGAACAGCTGGGAAGAAGACCTGTAGGAAGCAAAAGGTTAAACAACACTATATTAAGATATAATCACATTGATTTTCATAAAAAACCTCTCTGTTGAATCTAAGGTCCAATGATACTCAGAACATGAAATAACACTCTGTTGAATCTAGGGTTCAATGATACTCGGAACATGAAATAACACTGTGTTGAATCTAGGGTTCAATGATACTCAGAACATGAAATACACTCTGTACTGAAGAAACATGAATGGCCTAGAACTAGACTCCAACTAGGCCTTCAAAAATCTAGGTACCTGGAAAAATCAAGAATGGGTTAGTACAATGTTTCATGTGAGCTTTTCATGAAGTATAACATACTGTCTAGAAATACAAGAACCTTCTAGAATAATGTTTCAGAACAAATATTGCAATTTTACATGAGAACAAAAGGCTATCTGAAACATTCTCTGGAAAACAATAGGAATTGTACTAGGGACTTAATATGCACAAAAAATGTCACAATTTGAATTTAGCATCTTTACAGAAACTCCAAAAGCTCGGGATAAATGTGTGCACTTCAACAAATACAACACACCAAAGTTGTAATTGCCTTGAAATGATCGTGCACACTGTTGCCGATCTGAACGTCATGTTTTACATGCTGGAAATGAATCGCGCACACTGCCGATTTGAACAAGAATATGCAAATGCTATGAAATGATCGCGCAAGCTGTTGCCGATCTGAACATCAAGTTTTACACGCTGGAAATGAATTGCGCACACTGCCGATTCGAACCAGAATATGCAAATGTCATGAAATGACCACTCAAGCTGTTGCCGATCTGAACATCAAATTTTACATGCTGGAAAGAAGTTGCGCACCTTGCCGATTCAAAGAAGAATATTCAAATGCCATGAAATGATCGGGCACACTGTTGCCGATCTGAACGTCATGTTTTACATGCTGGAAATGAATCGCGCACACTGCCGATTTGAACAAGAATATGCAAATGCTATGAAATGATCGCGCAAGCTGTTGCCGATCTGAACATCAAGTTTTACACGCTGGAAATTAATTGCGCACACTGCCGATTCGAACCAGAATATGCAAATGCCATGAAATGATCGTGCACACTGTTTCCGATCTGAACATCAAGTTTTACATGCTGGAAATGAATCGCGCACACTGCCGATTCAAACAAGAATATGCAAATGCCATGAAATGATCGCGCACACTGTTGCTGATCTGAACATCAAGTTTTACATGCGGGAAATGAATCGCGCACACTGCCGATTCAGACAAGAATATGCAAATGCCATGAAATTATTGCGCAAGCTGTTGCTGATCTGAATGCCAAGGTTTACATGAGAGCTATGAATCGCGCACTCTGAAAGTTTCACAAGTAGGCCCAAAGCTCAAGAGTCTTTGAGAACGGGGTCGGGGGCCCAGCCCGACCTCTGCCTTATCGCCCTGCTCAAGGATCACCAATATAATGAGGGCAAGCCTGGAAAATCAAGGAAGGCCTCAGGAACAGCTTCTCTGCACCGGGACCTCTGAATAGTGAGCACGTGGAGCTGGGCTGGCTCCCTTATATAGAGTCTGGCCCAGCCCACAAATCACACCCGGTCATGCTGCAGGGAAAGCTTCTAGAAGGTCCTAGAAAGGGACCACACCCTAACACACTCAGTAAGCCTGCAGCAATACCTTGCAAATGAAAATTTATTGCAAACATCATTAATAGTGTTTTTCAAGGTTAAAGTCTGCAATGCAAAAGGTTAACATATTGCAAATAAGCACAATGCATGAATTATGCTCTTGCATAAAGGCTGGGATTTTGCATTTTTGACGCCTGTAGAGCGTGCACTGTCCTGATGTTGACAGCCATTGTCTGGGCCACAAAAAAAACCACGAGTCAGCTCCAAACATAAACACCATTACAGAGCCACTGCACTCACACAGCAGTCAAATCTCTCCATCTTCCCCCAGCATCAGGTTGGCAGAGGAACCAGAGTAGCAGGACGGAGGGGCTGCAAGATATCATCTGCTGATTATGTGGGATCCGTCCACGGCCTCAGCGAGAATGCTAACTATAGTATCATACGTAGCCACTGGCTACATGGACCTGATGAATTTTATGGGTCATATTAGGACCCAGAGCATACTGGTGATTCTCCAGATAATGTGTTCTGACTCGTCGTTTGCCCCTCTCAATTAACGTGACCTCATCCTTGTTGTTCAACAATAATCTCCTCATCCTTCTCTCGCTCTTATTGAATATCATCTGAAGGCAATTGAAAGAAGAGACAGAGATTCAAGCATGAATTTCCCTTGTGACCTCTGATTTTGATGGTTAGGTGTAGCCATGCTCCATGCCACCATAATCTCTCATATTTCCTTATGGAGTTTGTTTGACTAGACACCTGTAGTAACACACTCAATATTGGCAATATTTGCAGTAGCCAACAGCAAATAAAACTTATATTAAGATCAATTATGGCAAAGAAGAGTGCTGGTGGGTGGTTTGTTGTCATGTCCCTTTAGATTTATTTTCCTAAATGTTTCACTGATTTTCTTCTGTGCCCAACTTTTCAGCCCTATATTTGTACCCTTACTAATAGGCATAGTAGATGAGAAAGTTTTGTTGGTTATTGTTTCATCTACTTTTTTACACTACCTCCTCTTCTGCCTTTCTAGTGGCATCTTCCCTCCTTCTTTGCCTGGCTCCTCAGTCTTTTAAATAATATGTTCAATATTCATGAACTGTGACCCCAAGGATGTAAACTGTGGCTGCATTGTATCAGTGCCTCACAGCGCTCATCTGTGCTTAAAGCTAACTACACTTATTTGGCAGTTTTTTTTTACAATTTCTGGTGCCCCAAAGAACAAACACAAATAACAACAATGTAGATGGAATGGAATGTAGATAAACAACAGTGCTCAATGTAATGCTCAAGTGAAAGAAAAGGATGTTAAGAAGGTTGAAAGGGTATCGGTAAGCTAACAGAGGTGTATCCCACAATACATTTTGCTCAGCTTTCCACTCCCTAGGGCACAAAGTGAGGGCCCACTAGTATCCCCCTTACACCCTTCTCACCCATTTGAACTGAGGCAGGACGTTGCAAGCATCTCCTATGCTTTGCTTTAAGCACTTGTCTCCTCATAATGTCTTCTGCCTTTCTTTAAGAGACTGAAACTAACCGAAACTGATCAGTATCCTGAAATGGTGAAGGGTTGGGTGAGAATCAGGCAGGGGTCATTGGTGGCAGAAGGAATGTTGTCTTAAGAGCATCAAGTGTGAGGGGTGGCGTGGCCTGGCCGACTAGCATGGCGGACGCATGTTAGCTTAGCTACGCACAGGCCCGATATTAATCCTTAATGAAGTACCCCACCAGGGCCCTAATCCTGGCCCACTAGTAGATAGGGGGGAGCGGAGAAGTGGATGCGGCTCAATCATCCGAGAGACACAGAGTGTGAGCCGCTGTCCAGGGACAGCCGAAGGACAGACACACTGGAGTGGAAGCCCGCGTCGCACACACGGACAGCAAGTCAAGCAGGTGCAGCTAGGCCAGGGATGAGGTCTTGTTGAGGAGCCGGCAGCCCATTAATGGGGAGCTCCTGAGGGCCCGATAGGCTCACCAGAGCAGAGCAGAGGCACGCACAACCCCGAGACCTAGCCTGGTTTTCCTGGGGGCCCGGTCCAGGCTTGACTGAGTAGGCTGGGAGGAGATGGAAGCCTGGCCCCCTCCTCTCCTCCTGCCCACATTGTGATTGAGAGTGTGCCACAGAAGAGTGGGGAAACTGGCGCCCAAGGAGGCCTGTGGCGACGCTTGGGACCTCCGACGGGATCCACTTTGATCCACAGGCCAGAGGAGGACCCGAGGTGAGCGGCAGTGATATGGGGCAGCAGCGGGGTACAGGGAGATGGTGGCATGGAAGGTGGGGTGACGTGGGCCCTTCATGGGATAAGGAAGCATGGCCTAGCAGAGGGAAGGCGGGCAGGAGAGACATACCTTGAATAGACCCACCAAAACAGAGGTTTCAGGACAGTGATAAGAGACCCAGAGATGGCAAGGGCCACCTAATGTAGTGGTTGCCTGCCCACCCCCTCACTTCCTGTGGGGCAAATAAATACTGGCAACTGGGTTGACCAGCATAGGTGGCAAGCGGCCACACCCCTTCCTCCTTCCTTTCCAAATGAGCGAACCAGCTACTGACTGCGACCGGTACCCATGCCTGGACCACATCTGCAGCTATTACCCCACAGCTGAGTCCAGGTATACTGTATACGTGTCCCGATAACCCCAGTTGGGACAGTGAAAGGGAAGAACATGGAATCTGCTGAGGCCTTGTTCACGGCCGTGCCTGTTTGAAGCACCTAGTCTAGCTGTCCTGCGACCAGAGGTCCTGGGGCAGAGAGACAGTGACTGACCCACTGGGTTCTGGAGTGGGGGGCCCCCGTGGGAGCTCCTGGTTACGCCGGGGATGCCTACCAGAGAGCTAAACCGCAAGGCCAGCGCTAGATGAACAGAATGAAGCAGCCAGATATGAGAAATCCTACCCCTGCCACACTGCAAACCACCCTTCATAAGATTTTGGGGGCCATTAAGGATACTAAAACGACACTCCAGCGTGAAATTGGCCAGGTCTCTGTCGCATTGGGCCTGCTGAGAGTTCAAAGCTGATCCCTGACCACCTGAAATTAGCCGATAGTGTTCAAAACAATGAAACAGCGCTAACTGGCACAGTTAACCGTTTGCATCCACCAGTTGGAACGCAGGGTGGAGGATGCAGATTGCCATAACCAAAGGAATAATGTGCGCATCATTGGACTTCCGGAGGGCACCAAGGCGACTGATATGGTGTCCTATCTACAACAGTGGATGAAGACGGAGATGGCACCGGCGCAGCTTACCACTTTTTTTGTGCTGGAAAGGGCACACCGAGTACCGGCAAGATCTCTGGCTCTGAGTCGCCTGTCCCGTACAGTGGTGACTAAACTGCTGCATTACAGAGACAGAGATTTACTACTGAGGCGCGCACAGGAGGCCAGGCCTTTTAAAGTGGGCAATGGCATGGTGACCCTGTTCCCGGACTTTACAGCTGAGGTCCAAGTCCCATGGGCCTCATTCACAGAGGTGAAGTGAGTACTCTAAGAAGAAGGCATTCAATACCCGCTCCTGTTTCCCGCCAAACAGAGGGCCATGGTTGATGGCAGCACACACTTCTATCAAACGCCAGAAGAAGCATGAGCTGGCTGGAGATGTACAAGACTGGAATAGACAGCACCTTTCGAATGGAGAAGGAGACCCGGCGAGGGCGGAAGAGGTACCGAGGGCCGCGGGACAGTCCCCAGTGGGGGCCGAGGCCTACGCCAGTGCAGAATGAGATGGATAGAAGGACAGCCCTGAAAGCAGTGGCAACACTACAGAGTACTAAAACGACAGGCAAATTCAGTGGGGAAGATACTGATCGTGGGTAGCAGTCTTCTGACTCGGACTCACACCACATGGATGGTGCCCCTGTGGTGACTCCTCAAACTGCAGACGAATTAGTATGATCCAGCCTCCACTACTATAGACTCTGTAAGTGGCCCTGGTTAGGGGCCCCACTTAAATCAACAGGCTGAGATGGCTACGCCTTCCCCTCGATTCTTGCCAAACTCCTAGTTGATGGTGAGATTACTATATGAACTGTTGCAACTGTTCAGTTTAACCTTCATGGTTTGGGCACCTAGCAGTTGCGGGTTTGCTCTGGGATGTGGGAGTTCCGTACTGTTGTTAACCTTTCAGTTTGCACATTTGGGGTTGAATATTATTGAATCGAAGGAGGTCCAGGTTGGCAGTGGGAGGGTATGGCTGATGTTGGAGGGCTTTGCGTGGGGGGCATATACCTCGTGTTGACCACAGTTTACCATTATGGCTGATTATAAAACAGTAATGTGGAATATCCGAGGAATGGGTGCCATTGCTATACGCTGTAAGATCTTGGCATATCTTAAAAGGAGAGGGGTCCACATAGCACCACTCCAAGAAACACACATTGCTGTGTGCAAGGCTGACCGGCTGCGGCGCAGGTGGAGGGGGCGAATACACCACATACTCTGCATTCACGCAGGGCACACTGATATGTGTGAGGGTGAGGTCCCTTTCGAAGGTATTACCACAGACGTAGACCAGGATGGCCAATATGTACTGGTGGAAGATAGATTGCATGGAAGACACGTGACACTGGGATGTATTTATGCGCCCAACCAGGACCCAATCCCATTTTTACATGCCCTCTCTGGCCGGAAGGCTCAATTGAGAGGGGGCAACTACTGCTGGGTGGGGACTTTAATTGTACCTTTGACACTGTAATGGACAGCTCTATGCCCCCGATGCCTGGAGCTGTGGCTCACAAGATATAGGAGGGATTGGTTGACTGGGTAGCACACTGGGGTATAGAGGACATTTGGTGCACACAGCATCCTCAAGAAAGGGATTACTCCTATTATTTGGGTCTCCACTGCCTATACACTAGAATAGACCATTTTGTGTGCACTAAATATATTAGTCCTGACATGCTGCATACCCAATGTTTATGGCGCACACTAACCGACCACAGTCCTCTACTGTTAACCTGGCGCTGCGCAAGCTATAGGCCCCTGATCCCCACTTTGCGGCTCCAGCCAGTGGCACTAGAAGATGTGGCCTTTACTGACTCTCTTAGAGCACACTTAACAGAGCAGGTAACCATTAGCAAGGAGTCCACAGCATCCCGGAGCATAGAGTGGGAGACTTTAAATTTAGTGACACAGGGACACTGTTTGAGCCAGACTCTGGAGCTCCAGCAATCTCTTGAACAAGATCTTACACGACTAGAGAGATGCATGACAGAGAAAATGAACAAGGCTTACCCCCACATGGTTTCCCACAACTTGCAATTTAAATATCTCTATTACAACTACATCCACAGGACGTACCTAATGCCACACAGGCTCAGAACATTATACAGAGGAAAACCCAGGGGATGCCCAAGATGCATTGCTCCTGACCCAGACTTTGACCACATGACGTGGGAGTGCCTTGCTGTACAGTAGTTTTGGCATAAGGTCCTGATATTGAGGGGCACTTTGAACCGACAGTGGACGACTGGCCCCTATCTCTGTCTGTTGGGATTGTTCCCTAGACCAACCCCTAAGAAGGTTGACAATAGATTCCTGGATCTGGCATTCGTGTTAGCCAGACGCCAAATAGCCATGGCCTGGAAGTCCCCTGTTGACCAAACACTAGACTAGAGGACAAGCGGCGAGATGTGATGAAGTGGGCACAGATGGAGGCACGCTCATTGAAAAGGGAGGAAGCACAGGGTGCATATGCACCCCATTGTCTCTCTGTGGTCTGAGGTGGTGGAGGTGTGGGAGTTATGGGAGCAGGATAAGGACTGAGAGACATAAGCTATGGTGCAGACACCCTTGAGAGACTTAGGCCCGACCCCTGAATAGATAAGACCCTGGGAGAGGGACACACCTAGCAGACACATTATAAGTACATATTTGTGTGACTGGTGACGGCGACAGATGAATGGTGCCCACCGGTAGTGCATTGCAGTCATGTATGTTAGCCGTGTGAGTGGACTTCCCCGACTCATCACAATCAGCTAAAGTGGACACTCTGTAATAATAGAGGCTATACTGCCTTAGGTGACTGTTCCCCATACTGGGAAGTCCCACCCCAACATGAACTACCATGAGAGCTCCTGTAAGGATAAGACCACAGGTGCTATGTTTAGAGTTTTGTTTAGAATTCTGATTCGTTGAGATGGGACATTGATGTACCCTTGTTCTCTGATATGCATCCAGAAAGATATGAAGTGTTATATGACGTGTAATATGATATGTTAGATGATTGATCCTGAATGAATGCAGTTGCATGTAAGGATCCATTGCAATGCCAGCCGGGAGCTAATAATACTGATTCTGTGTATGAAACTAATATCTCACTGAATGAATATTGACCATGAGATGTAATGTTTTTGAAAAAGCCAATAAACAAAGTTTTAAAAAAAGAGCATCAAGAGTGAGTTGAATTTGCAAATCTCATGGCTGCAGCAGCTGCTGTCCCTGCATGCACCAGCACTGATCCAATCACACGTTAGCCAGCCATTTGCTTGTGCCCCCTACTGGACTTAGGATCAGACCCTCATGTAAGAACAATGTTTTCCACACAATTCTTTGTTATTGGCTTCTTTGTTTAGCTCTTCGCAACACTACTAAATTTAGGTCGGAGACAATAAAATAGTTTCTGAGAGCAATTTAGGGCCTTATTTACGAGGCCCTAGCTCCACTGGTGCGTCACTTTTTGTGACTCTTCAGTGGCGCTGTGCCATTTTTCATATTTACAAGGCAGCATCAAGCCACTTTCCGTGGCTTAACGTTGCCTTGTAAATATGGGCCCGATGCAGTTTTCTGCAGCAGAGGGGCGTGCAATGGGAGTTGCTGTGGGCGTTCCACTGTAATACCAATTGCATTTTGATGCTGCCTCAGATTTATGAGGATTCCTAAACATGAGGCAGCGCCAAAAACTAATGCCACCCCAGGAGTGGTGTTAGCATGGTGCTATGAGGGGAAATATTTTATTTCTCCTAGTTTTTGCTTTTCTTATGTGTGCTGCATTCTGCACATAATCATTAAATAATGACAATTTTCTACTCCTATTTGTGCTGAATTGTGCAGCACACATAGGACTAGCAAATCACCATTAATGATTGCTTATGTGCAGGAAGGGACTCCTTCCTGCACATAACCAAACATTCCCTTCAAGGGTACCTGCATTGGCGCTAGGCAGATAATTGTAGCTCCAGCGCTAGGGCAAATACAGGATTGCACCATATTATTTTTAAAACGGTGCATCCCTGCATTTCTGAGGTGATGCACTGCGACACGCCACTTTTTAATAAATGAGGCCTACTATTTTATATTTTTATTATTGATAATAACGGGGCCTAAAGATGGCAATTCACATTTCTGATAATTGTAGAATTCCCATTGTTACAGCTGACATTTGTTATGTTGAATTGAAATAGATCTTTTTTTGAAGAAATAATATGAATTTTGGATACTTAGATGCATATACGTGAATGGAAAATGTTTTTAAAAAAATCCAGAGAAATAGAGAGGAAATAAAAACCATTCCCAGGTCTGTATTCCCCTTCGCCTTCTCAATTAGCAAACCTTGGAGCTTCCAACAAACTCTTTTTTCCCCACCAAATTTTAAAGTATTGGTTTTGCTCATATTAATAACTAAGGGCCTGATGTACCAAGGTTTTTTTTCCCATTTTGTGTCTATGGAGAAATGTGTTGATTCATGAGGGCCCAAATGATTAGCCTTATTGTAAATCCCCCAGTTCTTTATCAGTTTTTGTAAGCCCATTGGGTTTGGTTGATGAGAACCACTTCATTAGTGTGCATTAGTAATGAGAGCTGAAAGGCTCCTAGTTTTCAGGATATTAGTTAAACTGTTCAGAATGTGGTGAAAGGTCAGCTATATACAAATTAAACAAAGTTAACACCAGCAGACATCCTTGTTTAAGCTGATTTTCTGTGACTAGATGATCTGCGCCGCCTCCTGATTTACTCACCTACAAACACGTTGCATCATGAAACCACTGAATCAATACGAGCAGAGCCTCTGTGTTCCATAATTCACCAACTTGCTTCATAAATAATTCATGGTTACTTAATTAAATTCAATAGAGAACCCCACTAGGCAGTACATTTTATTGACAGTTAATTAAAAACCATATAAATTATCTAAAAGAATAAAAATTAGAATTTGAAAAAATGTTCTCCACCAACTAGGGATAGTCAATCATGATAACTGTAATAAATTGCACTATTATTTGGGGATGGGGGCTGCCAACTTCAAGGAATAATCACAACTCTTGTCAGGGTGAACCCTCAAAGTCACTAAATTAACCAGAGCTCAACACACTGGTAGCTATGGCACAGAGCACAATGGCTTAACTTCCAGCATTGAGTAAACTATTTATGCAATAGAAATAAGGTTGAAAAAATAGGAAAGCTGAAACCAATTTAGGAACATAGAGTAACATTTATTAAACAAAATGACACTGAAACAAGACATATCTAAAAAGGGACACAGAAGATATGAATTTCTAAATAATTTAGGAGAAAATAGTGACAAAAATCACAACATGCCAGTGGTAGACAACGGTCATTTTTGACTGGGACCTCAGCAAGATTTCAGGCTGGCCACAATGGAGCAAAGGTTGGATACACCAACCAAGTTTGTTCCTAGTCAAAAATGTACCTTCTGACTTAGTCTTCTAAGTCCTAATGAACCACAGGAATACACTTCTAAGATACCCAGGACCGCAGTGGAGGGTGTTTAAAGACTCTCAGGGAATCAGATTGAGGCCAAAAGTCCAGTCCAAAACTAGTTGCCATTAGTCAGCCGGGCACTGATGAGAAAGGCCCCTTACCACTTATGATGTCCCCGTAGTCAGGAAGTCAGCCAAATGGCCCCTGAAGTCCACAACGTTTACCTGGGCTCAAGGGGGAACATGTCCAGTCCTTCAGGGATCATCCCCAGTCACACACAACAGGTCCAGTCCTCTGCTTCTTTTTTTCGTGAGCCCAGAAGTTCTCTGAAGTGGGTTCCTCGAGGTGACATATTTATTGGTGACACCAGCTGGTGGATCTTGACAAAACCGAACTCATGATATTAGGGACTGCAATTAGTGAATACATGGTGTGTAGCCAATGGCTAAGCCACACCAGGTAGAAGATGAGGTATTATCTTTTTTCTAAATTGGTAAAGAGTGATCCGATAATCTTACAATGAGTGCGTTTTCTTTGGGGATAATTTGTTTCAAAAATAGTGTCTGGTACAGACTTACTCCTGTTATTTCACTATTGATGGCATTTCCACCCTTTTCGATGTATCTTTTTTTTAATTTCTTTTTTAAATATATCTTTATTGGCATTTTCAAAGCAATACAACAGTAGGAAGGATCTTGAATGCATACAATATAACCTACCAACCTTCGAGTCAAACTACAATCACAGGGACATTACATCAGCGTAACAAGTGTCATGGCAAGACAACATATTATGTGAGCTACCTAAATGTTGCTTGTTCGGATGGGCTGCCTCTGCAAAGGAAGCGGATGAGTTATAAACGATTTCCAATAGGATGCCCATCAGATATAGCTGTACTCATAATTGTGCACAACAAGTAAACATTTAAAGAACTGCAGATGAAAATACTATGTAGCTGAGGGCAGTAGCCTACTTCACAGGGATCGTCTAGATGTCAACGGGGAGAGGAAAAGGTAAGTGGGAGTACAGGAGCAATTATGCAAGTTCACCAATGAGCAAACATACACCATCTGTTGTGCCTCCATGGACTGGGCATAATAGTGAGTCCCATACAGGTCTTCCATGACCAGTAGCCCCGTGACCAACCCAGGGCTGATCAGTCCCCGGCAGCACCCTCCGCTCGTACCATTAATCAGGGAATGGCATTTCTCTTGCAGGCTGGGCATGTACATGTCCCACATGATGGAAGCACCTCCCCTTCCTCTTATGCGCAACTTTTGTTCTATGACCTCGGCCTCAGCAGCAGCATCAAAGTAGAGTCTGAAGCCAGCAATCAGTTGTAGGTGGCTGTGCTGCCTTCCATGACATGGCTATCAGGCGCTTGAAGAGACTCATAGCCAGGTCAGCTTATTTCAGATAGTGTTTCGTGCATTCAGTGCTTTTTGTAATACCCAGTAGACAGAATAGTGGGGTCTGGTGATAGGTGGGCATCCATTATTGCTGAGATAGGTGTCATAACCTGTCCCCATATCCGTGCAAGCATGGTACAGTCCAATGCCATATGAAGTAAAGTGGCATCATGGTAACCATTCTTTCCGGACTCTGGCCCGTGGCATCGTATATAGGTATTCAGGACCTGTCCTGAGGGCTTCCAAAACAATCATCAGGTATGACCACCCAAGGGTGTTGAATGCTTTTTCAAAGTCCAGGGAGATTGCCACTGGGAGTTCCATAGACCCTGCAATCGCACCCACGATGTGGCATAAGCGAAGCGTGTTGTGTGAAGTGGCCCTATGTTGGAGAACCCCATAGTGGTCTGGGTGGACCATCAGGGGAAGACGATTAGCCAACACCGAGCTCAATATTTTATAGTTAATGTTAAGCATTGACAAAGGGAGATAGGAACTTGCCTCCAGGGGGTACCTACCCACCTTGGGCAAGACTACTCTATAAACCTTTACAAAGGGAGGCAGGAAGTCTATCTTGCTGATGCGCCTCCTGGTAGACCACAAGCAATTTGGGAGCAAGGGTTGCTCTTAAGGTAGCGTAATATTCAACAGGGACCTGTCTATAGCAGCCTGCAATTCCTCAAGTTGTAGCGGTTGTTCAAGTTCTTGGGATTGGAGGGGATTAAGTCGGGAGAGGGTGGCTCTGGCAATATACTGCCGAAGGTGCTCACAGGGAAGGTTGAAGGGGGGGAGTAGAGTCGCTCATAGTACTGAGCAAATGTTTTGCAAATCTCATCCTGGGAGGCCGCAATGGCACCACCAGAGGCGAGGATTGCCCCAGTGATGACCCTGGTGACTGCTGAATGTAGAAGCATGTCAATGTGCAACATGGTTTGGCTCCATCCACTTGATGGCAGGACAGTGACGCTCTGTAATCAATGTTATTGAGCTGTCATGACTCCTTCCTATGATGGGTCCTCAGGTCACGCAGCTGTATCTAAGCCTTAAGCACCATCACCACCTCCCATTCATCAGTACGCATCTGCTCCTCTAGGGTTAGAACACTACATAGGAGTGTTTCCCTCTCCCCCCAGGATGTCATAATACAGTGTCCCCTCATACCACCTTCATGGCATTCCATTCTACTCCAAGGGAACCCATGATACCCTCATCCTCCTCACAATAGTGGAGCAAATGTGTGCTGATAGTGTCTCTGTATACTGTGTCAAGCAAGGACTTGGTCCTCAGGTAACAAGTCAGCATAGGTTCCCAGTTATCCCCCCACTGCAAGGTCACTGTAAGGGGGCTGTGGTCAGACAACATCTGGCCTAAGTACCCGGTCTCTGTAGGTGGCCAAAGCTCTGCATTACAAAAAAAACAATATGGTGTGGATCGGGTGTCCTGGGGGTTATAATAGCATCACCTTGTTGGCCCAGGTGCCAAATGCCATGGAGTTCTGCTGTGGACGTCCATAACCTGTAGTGTTTTATCACTTGTAGGCCCTGAGTCCTAGGTAAGGGGGGGCACTGAACTGTCTAAGCAGGTTGAACGTATGCAGTTTAAATCCCCCCCATAGACTAGGGGGTATAGAAATAAGGACAAAAGCCAGGGAAAACGTAGGTAAGAAATCTCCCTGGAGTGTGTTGGTGTCAATACTGGCCGCTGTCTCTTACCTTGAGAGATGTGAGTCCCTGCAGAGATGATAGCTGACAAATCCCTCCTCCTGACCTCACCTACCTATTAATTCGGAAATGTAAAACTAGTGGCCAGATCAAAAGAGGGGAGAGGCCCCATGAGGGGTGGTGCATGGGTCCACTGTGAAGTTGTCAACCTGTGTGAAACACCAAAAACTAAATGGGTGTAGCCTATCTGATTCCTTTTTCTCGCTACCGTGCCTTCTCTTGTCCCCCAACCCAGCCTCCCCCTCCAAATGATCCAAACACCTGAGAGGCTACTTGTATGTACTTCACACCAGAGGAAGGTTGTTATGGAGCTTCTGTGAGAGATGTGTCAGGGAATGAATGGGTGACATAAGGCCAGATAGTGACTGCCCTGCCAGTTTATTTAGGAGCAGAGAACAAAAAAACATCACATGAGATACGTGTTGTATTTAGCAGAGTGATTCATATTCATGACTACTGTAAGATAAATGCCTTAATGACATAGCTGACACCTTTCGTAATAATAGTTTTCAGATTTCATAATGCTTCCTCACATTAAGTATGCCCGATATCTTTGTATTCTCACATGAAAATGAGGTGCACCATCTGTTGTGCCTTTTTGGACACCAATAGTCAAAATAGTATTTTAGTTTTTATATTGGCTTTAGAAAAACAGAAACAATTAAGCTTGAAATTTCAGAATATTATGAAGCTTGAAAGCAACAGGAAAGTCTAATAAAGTAATAAAGCTTGAATACCTTTGATAACAATGAAGCTTGACTATCTTTGCTTTACCCTGTCTGTTTTTCTTCTTTACAAGTACCTGTGGTGGAGATGCAGGCGGGTAACAGATTGTCACCATCGAGATGGTCAGAGACCAGTCGGGTAAGATCCTCGTAGGTTAAGGCATGCTGCGTCTTCCTAAACTGTTAGTGCGATGTCAGCTGCTGCAAGCAGTGAAAAGCGATGTGATGTCAGAGGAACATGAGTCTGCTTGTACGATCCGTAGTCTGTGAGGCTGCTGGGCTGAAACGAAATTGTTGGCAAATTACAAGCGGTTCAGGTGCGGGTTAAATAGTGGAGATAGGCTGCACATGAAGGCTCCGTATGACGTCTGTATGTGTTCTTCTGCAGACAGCAATCAAGGCTGCAGATGTCACGCTACATGAGTCATTCCGCATGCGGTTTGAGTCCTGCACGCAGCTGGCATATGCAGAGCACAAAGGATGTACAACAAGTGAATAACGATGGTCAAGAACCGTGACTTTTGTTGATAATTCAATGATTCACAAAACTAAGGTGGCTCAAAACCGTGAAAAACCTATATATTTTACAGCAAACAAGGGTATATGAGTTCTGGGAAAGCAATGATTTTCCGTTTATTTTTGCCCATTGCCAATGGCTGGGAGAACGCGCCAGCTCCTGTATGGTACCATGGGCGAGTTGTAGCCCTGACAGTTGGGGGCGTAGAGTGAAACAATTGCCAGTGGGTGCTCTTCCAATGCTCCCTCTAGGTGCATAAAACAGTCCTCTGGGTCCACCACGGTTCTCCTATGAACGAACGAACACCGGGACAATCCAAAGGAGAACCCTCTCGCAAATTAAGAGTACCCCGTGCCAAAGACCTGCCCACTCCAATGTCTGGTCACCTTGTCTAGTTCCAATGTGGTAAGGTACATCTCCTGCAAGCATGCTATGTGTCTCCACCTGAGGTAGACGTGAACCTTGTGATGGCGCACAGAGGTTGCCATACCCCAGATGTTCCATGTCAGTGCATTATATGTGATAGCCATATGACAAATAGAAAACCCCCTCATAGAGGCTGAGCAATACCATCATAGAATATTAGAAACACAGCTTCACCCAGCTGTCCCCTCTGCCCAATTCAGCACCCGTTACTAACCAAACAATAAGCAAAATAATAACACCCATTCCCTTGGCTTGCATACCAATGGGCATCGGGTCACAATATCCCCAACTACATTGTCAGTGACTAGAACATACAATGCACTAAGGAGTTCTTATGGAAGTCTTTGCAGGTTGGGACAAGAGGCATGCAAGATAAAGTCTGAAATAGCCCCAAGCATCCTGGAGCCTGAGAGACCGCTGATAAATCCCAAAACTTCATCATAATCAATCATGCTCTCAAGTAACCCCCAATGGTCTTCTCTCTATCCACTCCTCCTCCGACAGAAGCCCAAGTCGATTCACTCACCAAGGCAGCAGGACTCACTGATAAGGAAGTTCTCTCTGAGGGGACCGCACCAAAGAAATGGTGGAGTCCCCATCCGAAGTCACCAACCCCCGATGCCCAGCACCGACTCCTGATCAGTGTCAAGTGCCAGGGCCCAGAATCTATTAATACCCTGGGGCAAAACTTGAGCCACCACCTGTGCATGTTCTTTTGCATCATGTTCACTGGGAGGCCATGACTGAGGCTTGCATGGATGGCGGTGGCACCCGGGTCTCCCATCAGACCATCCTCGCAGATCACCACCTTCCTCTGTCTCAGATCGATCCAGGATACCATTGGAGCGCAGCCAGTTCCAGGCATCTTTAAGGGTAGTGAGGAAGTGAGTTGTGTCCACGTCAACCACCCTGAGCTTTGCACGGAAGAGCAGGGCATAGGACAGTCCCAAACTCCAAGTGTGTTATAGTGTCTTTGGACCTCTGCCATGTAGTCAGGGTAGTCCGTGATGGGGGTTCCATTGTACTTCCAAGGGCCCTTTGCACAAAACAACTGGAGGAATAGGTCTCTGTCCCTGTAAATGAGCATGCGTGCAATTACCGGATGCAGAGGCGCCTCTGGGACAGGTGGACAGCCAGGGATACTATGCACCCGTTCCGCATAGAAGAACTTAGGGACATGGGTGGCTAGGACCATTTGAGACAGCTAGTCTTCAAGAAAAAGTTCTGTGTTGGGGCCCTCCTCTCTCTCTGGAAATCCTAGCAAATGCACATTATTGTGCCTTGAGCGAGTGGTCCTCAGCATCTCCGCTCGCGCCTTGAGGTCTTGCACCTCCGTCTGTAGGAACTTGAGTTGATCCTGCACCGACACTAGAGATGGCCACATGGATGTCAAGGAATACTCCACTTCATCCACCCTCTCCATAAGCTTGCCGTGATCCATCTGTAGAAGACCTGTTTCCATGTGAATGGCTCCCAGTTGAGCCTCCATTGCACTTTTTGCAGTTTCTGCTGTATCTTTACCTGTGATTATTGAATTATTTGACTAATTTGGTTGATTTTGCTTGGCCTGTTATGGATGGGGCCATACTGGCCCAAGGGTAAGCTAATAGTTAAATGGACCCTTGCAACCTCTTTGCAGATGGTGTGTGGTTGAAACTAGTACTTTTACCTGTAGTAGCTAAAAGAAGGTGGCTTTCCGTAATTGCTTTCTTTGTGTTGTTCTCCTTCTACGGCTACCTGATTCCAGTATGTAGGTCAAACAAAGGGACAGCTTACGCTATCTATTGTCGATCTTTGCACCTTTAGATTATTTGTTCTGTGTCCATAAGCCTTTGGCACCTTTTCAGAAGGAAGGTGTGTTTAATTCCTTCTTTTTGGTTTTGGGGAACAAAGTCCTTCTTTTTAGCGTGCTGTAGGGCTGTAATACTAGCCACACAGCTCGGTGTGAAAGCAATTTTTAGAAAGGAAGAAATACTTGATAGTAATACTAAAAAGTTCATCCACCTAAAATCCTTCAAGCTCCATCAAGTAGGGGCTGAGAAAAAGGAGGGTCCCATAACTTAAAATCCCCATTCATTTTTCCACAGGAAAATTGAACAGCGATACGACAAAAATGGCTGAACTGAATAACACCAAATTTTGCAGAAAGCTGTATCTTGGTTCAGTATGTGTGCTTTTTTTGATGGTGTAAATCTCTTCAGTAGTTTTTCAGAGCAAGATTTCTGATTTACTGGCCCCAACATGTAAAGAGATGTTGCAACCACCATTACAGGGCTAAAGGACTTAGGGCCTGATTTAGATGTTGACGGTAACCATCCCGCCGTCAACTTTTTGACTGGAAACCTGTCCGCCGTCGCAATGGTCCATCCACGGTATTTAGATGTTTGCAGTCTCATAGACAAAAGACTGCATTCAAACCACAGTCTCCACCAAGAAACAACGCCCACATCAACAGCGAGAAAGGGAAAGTGGGATGCTGGCTGGACTGTAGCCAGCCTTTCCACTGTGTAGATTTAGATGTGCCTTACCACCAAGGAAAAAGTGGCAGTTGGACCTCCACTTCTCACTTGGCGGATTGGAGGGGAAAGGGTGTGAAAACGTCCCTTTTTTCCACTACGTCACCCCGTTTTCAACTGGAGACGACTGGACAACACCTACCATCGCTGCTGCCACCGACCCACAAAGAAAACACAGCCCCCACCCATCGACGAACTCCAAGGTAGGGATGCCCCACTGGCAGTGTACTTTGGGTGGGCACTACACGGGAACTGAGGACCGCTGGAGACATATACATGTCACAGTAATTTTTTTAGCACTGTGACATGCATATGTGTGGGAAACGAGTGGGACAGACACAGATGGGGACACACTGGTACACAACACATATCACACACGTACACAGCTATCATTAGGTGCCAGTATTCATTGACAAATGACTACTGGCACCACAACGACGGTACAGTCACACCTGCTAACTGTGTCCATGTGTGCACATTGCCAGGGGACCTGCACCTATCGTGTTGTGCTGTGAGTTGAGTGTGTGTGAATCACTATGTGTATGTGTGTATGTAATGCAATTGTCAGGTTGAGGTAGGTGGAGCATGTGTGTTTATGTAGCAGAGTGTGTAGTTGTGTTGTTTGTTGTGTTGTGTGGGAGTGCAGTGTCAATGGTGTGTGTATGTTGTGTCATGGGTGTATAGCAATGTGTGTTTCCAGCATGTACGGGTTGTGTTGGTTCAGAATGGCAATGGATATTTGTGTGTAAGTGTGTCAAAGCCCAGCTCACCTGAGTTCTTGTTCAGTTCTGATGCTGGTTGAAGACAATCCGACCCCACCCTGAAACTGCTTGTTCCAGCACACTAGTTTTTAAAACAGTGCACTAAGAACAGAAGCTCAAGGGAAGGGGGGAAGTGGATAAAATAAAAAAGAGAGACAACACCGTTCTTGCGTTTCCACTGTTGAAGTGCTGCACAAATCTGCGGCCCTTTCTGACTTCTGTAGAAACTGGTGCCTAATGAAACATAAACAAAGAACAGATAAGTGCAACCTATTCCTAAATGGGTTCCTGACTATCCCTTTATTAGAAATTCTCTTCTAAAAGTACCTCTTGGATCCTGGTCTCTAGTTTCCAGGTTTGGAATGTGTTACTGCTCTGGGATGTGTTTTCTATTACTGTAAAGCTTCTAAAACATTAAACAAATACCGTTATCAGAATTACCAATATCAAACATTCATCATAATATAACTAAAGCCTAAATTCCCAATAGCAGACTCACTTTTCCCATATTTCCAGAATCTTTTATAAAACAAATACTGTACTTTTACATCAAAATACATCATGTAATTTGTGCAAGTCCTTGATTTACTGTTTGCCTTGCTGTTAATGGTTTCCACTGTTCGATTCTTAAAAGTTCCATGAGAAAAAACAATGTTTGCTTCACAAAGTTCTGCAAAATATTCTTGTAACAAAGAGTTTGAATCACAATGTTCGTGGAAGGTATTTCGCTTCAAACTGTCTATACACGAATCCAGAAATTGTTGTCAAAGTTCTTTCAGGTAATAAAAGGTTTTGCACTTACTTGTTGCTGGCAAGAGATACTGATCAGTCTAACCTTGTCTTCTTTCTCTTTTGCAGGTTACTCATAGGAGAGAGGCTGAAGCAAGGAGGAACCGGAAACCGGAAGAAGGAAGAGCCAGAAGCTGCGCTCATTGAAGTCAATGAAAGTCTGTAAAGAGCAGGAGTGCCAGCTCCGAGGGATCTGTTCTCAGGTAAGCGGGAGGTAGACGAGCACAAGCACTGGGTGAGGCTCGGGGGATGCCTTTTATAGACAGGGCTGGGTGTGGTTTGAAGGGCTGGGTGTGGTCCTCACATGCTGCACATGTTCTTGGAAGGTGTGCAGAGCTGGGTGTGGTTTGAAGAGCTGGGTGTGGTCCTCACATGCTGCACATGTTCTTGAAAGGTGTGCAGAGTTTCAGTTATTATACAAATGAGTTGGATTAACACATGGCCTAGGGAGGAGTATTTTAAAGAAGCCTTGGTAAAAGCAAGGCCCAATGTGTAAACAAAACAGCACATTAAACAACATACACAGAAGCCTAGGAGGGGGGGAAGGTGAGATAACAAGAAAGGCTTTCAATAGTAAGTTTAAAAGGGAGCTATTACAGAACCCACTAGTGCAGTGAGAGGGGACATGCTCTTTGCTGTGTACAAACCCTAACAGTTGCCCCCCTCAAAGGCCCTCCTACAGGACGGGGTTTTCCTGGATTTTTTAAATAAAACCGTCTAATCAGCTGTGGGGCATGTACATATGATGCTGGTTCCCATGAATTCTCAGATTCATCATATCCTTTCCATTCTACTAAATAAAACAGACGTCCAATACTTCTTTTTGAGTCTTTTATGCTTTTCACTTCATATTCCAGATTTCCCTTAATTGGTATGGGTGGAGGTGGTGGTTCAGGTCGGGTTTTTGAGTTGTACGGCTTAAGCAAGGACACATGGAATGTAGTATGTACTGGATATTCTTTTGGTAAATCTAATTTTACTGTTACCGGGTTTACTATGGCAGTTATACTAAAGGGTCCAATGAAACGTGGTTGCAGCTTTCGGGATCCCTCTATGTTTAGGTTCTTTGTGGAGAGCCATACCTTGTCACCAATTTTATACATTGGGGCCTCAGACCTGTGTTTGTCTGCTTGTCTTTTCATGCTTTCCTTGTACTTTAATAAATGTTTCCTGGCTTTGTCTTGTATGTCACCTAACCTCGTTAGTCTATCCGTTACTGTAGGCAACAGGGAATCTTCTAACAAAATGGGTATAGCTCTTGGATGATACCCCTGCAAGAAATAGAATGGTGAGCAAAGTAGAGCTGAATGCTCAGTATTATTATAAACAAACTCTGCTACAGGGAGAGCTTCCAACCATTCACTAGAATAATCAGCCAATAAACAACGTAGCGTTTGAAGTAAGGTTTGGTTCAGTCGTTCAGTCTGTCCATCTGTCTCTGGGTGGAAAGCAGTGGATAAGGCCACATCTATTTTCAGTTTTTCACATAATTTTTTCCAAAATCTGGAGTTGAACTGGCTCCCTCGGTCTGACACCACTTTGCTTGGCAAACCATGTAAACGCACAATTTCCCTTATAAAAATATCTTCAAATTCTGCCGCCGTGGGTAATTTCCGTAATGGTACAAAATGTGCCATTTTAGATAAAAAATCCACTATAACCAACACTGTTGTGAAGGATTTTACAGGTGGTAAACCTACAATAAAGTCTACGCTCACAGTGTGCCAAGGTTGTTTGGGTGTTGGCATTGGTATTAACAAGCCGTCAGTAGCCTTATGAGAAGATTTATGTCTTGCACAAATTGGACAGGTAGTGACAAATTGCTTAATGTCCTTTCTTATAGTGTCCCACCAAAAGTGTTTTTGCACATTTTCCAGGGTTTTTACCCAACCAGGATGACCTGCCAACGGTGAGGCGTGATGCCAAATTATCACCTGTGTTTGTAATTTAGAGGTGGGCACTAACAGCATGTTGTCGTGATACAATAAACCTCGTTGTATTGTGTTATGGGAATCCTTTAACCAATCCTGAGGTGCTATTTGCATGTGTGCATTATATAGATCTGTGATGAAATCCTTCTGTTGTACTTGTGCCAACAACTTTTGGGGAGGAATAATGGGTTCTCCTATTTTATCTTGTTTCATGTCTGAGGTATGTCCGTATCTAGATAACACATCAGATTGAATTTGTTGTGCACCTGGTCTATAGGTTATAACAAAGTCAAATGTGCTAAAAAAATTTAACCAGCGCATCTGACGTGGTGTTAGTGCTTTAAGTGATCCAAAAAACTGTAGGTTCTTATGGTCAGAAAAGATTGTAACTGGGTACTTGGCTCCCATTAAATGGTGCCTCCATTCTGAAAAGGCTACTTTGATAGCTAGTAGTTCCCTTTCAGCCACAGTGTAATTTTGTTCAGCTGGCAATAACTTTTTAGAATAGAAGGCTATAGGATGTAACTGGCCATCTACTGCATCTCGTTGAGAGAGAACTCCTCCTAAAGCTACTTGTGAAGCATCCGCTTCAACAAAAAAGGGCAAGTCAGGATCAGGATGTTTCAGAATTGGGGCTGAAGTGAACTTTTGTTTTAGGAGTTGAAAGGCGTGTGCCGCCTCATCAGTCCAAAGAAATCGTTGCCCTTTCCGCAACAAGGTAGTTATTGGGGCCGCAATGTCTGCAAAATGTGCAATAAACCTCCTATAAAAATTGGCGAAACCCAGAAATTTCTGAATATCTTTTACAGAGGACGGTTCTGGCCAATCAGCAATAGCACTGATTTTCTTTACATCCATAGTTATTCCTTGAGGTGACAGGCAGTATCCTAAAAAGTCCACCTTGTTGACATTAAAAGTACACTTTTCTAACTTAGCAAAAAGATGATTTTCTTTTAACTTTGATAATACTGCACGAACATGTTGGGTATGTTCTTCTGAGTTCTTAGAGTAAATGAGGATGTCGTCTATGTATACTATGACACAAACGTCCAGGAATTCGTGTAGGACCTCATTTATAAAGAACTGAAAGGCCGCAGGGGCATTACATAACCCAAAGGGCATTACTGTGTACTCAAATAAACCAAACTTTGTCTTGAAAGCTGTCTTCCACTCATCCCCCTCTTTTACTCGGACCAGGTGGTAGGCTCCCCGCAGATCTAGTTTAGTGCATACAGTAGAATGTCTTAATTGATCCAACAACACAGGTATTAGAGGAAGAGGATATTTATTCTTTATTGTAGCCTTATTTAGTCCTCTATAATCGATACACGCGCGCAGGGATTTATCCGGCTTCGGGATAAAAAAGAGTGGAGATGACACCGGAGATGTGGAATGACGGATGAACCCAGACTGTAGTAGGTCATCTAGGTAGGTTCTTAAGTATTTGGTTTCTTCATCAGTCAAAGCATATACTCTGTTATTAGGTAAAGGGGCCCCTGGGATAAGATCTATACGGCAGTCATAAGACCGATGTGGGGGCAGCACACTAGCCTTTACTGGATCAAAGACGTCTTTAAAGTCAGAATATTCAGGAGGGAGACTTGGTTCATCTTGTGTAACACTAGCACAGTGTAATACTGTGCTCTGTTCTGTACCTGCTTCTTGATAGCAATTGGTTCTACAGAAAGAGGAATCCAAAGTAACAGTTCTATTCACCCAATCAATTTTTGGGTTATGAGTTGTTAACCAGGGTACCCCGAGAATCAAACCAAAATTAGGAGTATCTATCAGATCAAAGCTAATCACCTCTGTGTGCCCGTTCTGACAGACCATAACAAGTGGACTTGTTTGTTTTGTGATTAATCCAGAGGTCAATTCTGACCCATCCACTGCACATACTGCTTCGGGACAAGGCTTTAGGCACATAGGAAGTCCTAAGATTTCAGCTAACTTATTATCCACAAAATTTCCTGTCGCGCCTGAGTCCAGTAGGACAGGGAGAGAATGCCTCACTTGGGTAGTAACAATTAAAACGACCTGAATTATGAAATGTCTAGGTATGTGCGGTACCCTGAAGGCTGCAGCATTAGAGGTTTGATTAAGATGTTTTCTCGAACAAGTAACCTCTCCTCTTGTCGAGCTTAATCGTTTCCCGATTCAGTTGAGGAGGTGGAGGAAACAGCACCCTTTTGTGGAGTTTTAGGCTTTACTGGACATTCTCTGGCAAAGTGACCTGCCCTGCCACAATATAAACATAATTGAAATGTTCTCCTTCTTTCTTTTTCCTCTGATGTGAGTGGACCTCTGAGTGTCCCTATTTGCATAGGCTCTGGTTCAGGGAGTTTATTATCTGTGTCTTTCTTCTCGTGTCTAATAAAAGTTAACCGTGATTCCAGTTTGTATTTATCTCCCTTTCTTTCTCCTAGTCTATGTTCTAATTTCACAACTAAATCTACAAAGTCCGAATAGTCTTTTGGCAAATCAACGATCTGAGCCAGCGCGTCTTTTAACTCGTCTCTCAAACCTTTATAAAAAAGGGAGACACGCTTTTCTTCTGGCCACTGTGTCTCGGTGAGTAAACGATTAAAACTAGTGAGATAGGTCAATAAATCCTTGTTGCCTTGTTTAAGATTTAAAAGCTCATTATCACTTGCCTGCATGAAAGTGTGTTTTGCAAAAAGGCTGGTCATGGTACGTTTAAATTGATTCCAATTATGGAGGATGGGATCATCTCTATCCACGAAAGGAATTGACCAATTGGCTGCTGTGCCACCCAAATAAGACAAGACGAATGCCACTTTCGTATCATCAGTAGGGAACTGTTGTGGCTTACAAATGAAGTGTAATTGACATTGATTGATAAAAACATGGAATTTGTTACTATCTCCATGAAAACGTTCAGGTGCTGCTAAGAGCACAACATTAGGAACATTAACAGTAACCTCAACTGGGGAAGGCAAAGTTGTATGTTTTGATGGCGCCCCTGTCTCTGAGGAGGTTTTAAACAAAGGCGTAGAAGCTGTGTTCCACTGAGATCCCCTAAATTTATACCTGCTTACATCCTGTTTTAAAGAGGTATTCTCCATCTTTAATCTCTCTATTTCCTCTTGCATATGTTGCAAGATGCCAGACACTGATTCATTATGAGCCAAGTCCTCATTTAGGGCCTGCGCCATATCCGTGACGTCAATGCCCTCTATTTCTTCCCCGGTATTCATCGTCCACCAGAACTGAAATTTTTTAAGGCTTGTGCTTCTGTCAAAGCCCAGCTCACCTGAGTTCTTGTTCAGTTCTGATGGAGGTTGAACACAATCCGACCCCACCCTGAAACTGCTTGTTCCAGCACACTAGTTTTTAAAACAGTGCACTAAGAACAGAAGCTCAAGGGAAGGGGGGAAGTGGATAAAATAAAAAAGAGAGACAACACCGTTCTTGCGTTTCCACTGTTGAAGTGCTGCACATATCTGCGGCCCTTTCTGACTTCTGTAGAAACTGGTGCCTAATGAAACATTAACAAAGAACAGATAAGTGCAACCTATTCCTAAATGGGTTCCTGACTATCCCTTTATTAGAAATTCTCTTCTAAAAGTACCTCTTGGATCCTGGTCTCTAGTTTCCAGGTTTGGAATGTGTTACTGCTCTGGGATGTGTTTTCTATTACTGTAAAGCTTCTAAAACATTAAACAAATACCGTTATCAGAATTACCAATATCAAACATTCATCATAATATAACTAAAGCCTAAATTCCCAATAGCAGACTCACTTTTCCCATATTTCCAGAATCTTTTATAAAACAAATACTGTACTTTTACATCAAAATACATCATGTAATTTGTGCAAGTCCTTGATTTACTGTTTGCCTTGCTGTTAATGGTTTCCACTGTTCGATTCTTAAAAGTTCCATGAGAAAAAACAATGTTTGCTTCACAAAGTTCTGCAAAATATTCTTGTAACAAAGAGTTTGAATCACAATGTTCGTGGAAGGTATTTCGCTTCAAACTGTCTATACACGAATCCAGAAATTGTTGTCAAAGTTCTTTCAGGTAATAAAAGGTTTTGCACTTACTTGTTGCTGGCAAGAGATACTGATCAGTCTAACCTTGTCTTCTTTCTCTTTTGCAGGTTACTCATAGGAGAGAGGCTGAAGCAAGGAGGAACCGGAAACCGGAAGAAGGAAGAGCCAGAAGCTGCGCCCATTGAAGTCAATGAAAGTCTGTAAAGAGCAGGAGTGCCAGCGCCGAGGGATCTGTTCTCAGGTAAGCGGGAGGTAGACGAGCACAAGCACTGGGTGAGGCTTGGGGGATGCCTTTTATAGACAGGGCTGGGTGTGGTTTGAAGGGCTGGGTGTGGTCCTCACATGCTGCACATGTTCTTGGAAGGTGTGCAAAGCTGGGTGTGGTTTGAAGAGCTGGGTGTGGTCCTCACATGCTGCACATGTTCTTGAAAGGTGTGCAGAGTTTCAGTTATTATACAAATGAGTTGGATTAACACATGGCCTAGGGAGGAGTATTTTAAAGAAGCCTTGGTAAAAGCAAGGCCCAATGTGTAAACAAAACAGCACATTAAACAACATACACAGAAGCCTGGGGGGGGGGGGAAGGTGAGATAACAAGAAAGGCTTTCAATAGTAAGTTTAAAAGGGAGCTATTACAGAACCCACTAGTGCAGTGAGAGGGGACATGCTCTTTGCTGTGTACAAACCCTAACAAAGTGTTGTGTAGTGTGTAGGTACACCTATCGCTAAGGAAAAGTGTGTGTGTGTGTGTGTGTGGTGCTTACCTAACTTCATTAGCCCCTGTCATTCTTTGAAGTCCGTAGAGTTCTACCGCTGTCTACCACCATCAGCAAACAACCGCCAATCAGACTGCCAGCAAAACGGAAACATCTAAATACAGTGGGTGGTAGACCGTCGCCATGACGGTATTTGTTGGTCTGACCGTAGTCCCCTGTCATGAAAAAATGTTTTGCAAAACAATATAAGGGACAGGGTAAGGATACCCTGCCTCCTCCCCCAAGCCTCGTAGTTGGTCCAAGAGTGGCCCATCCATGGACAAAAGTAAAAAACAAAACAAAATGGTACATGTTTCTTTATTTTCCATTAATGACATATTGTGCATCAAGGCCCAAGTGTCAAACCTATTTATATTTTTAATGATTATGCCCCCTGTGCATCCCCTCTTCCTGGGCCAATTTCAGCCCCAGGGATCCTATTCACTGTGACCCAGTGCAATTGTTGCAGATGAAGGAGGCATGGGCCCTCCTCCTCAAATTGATGATGGCCCCAGGAATCCCATCCCTCATGCCCCATGTAATTTTAAAAGAGGAGGAGGCATGGGACCCTCCTACCCGTGCTACAATTCGGCTCTGGGGTCAGAGTAAGCAGTGTCCAGGTGACCCCATCCCCCAGGACACTGCTGTTTTCGGCCAGGAAGAGTACAGGCATACCCTGCTTGCACTCTCCAAGGAAGAAAACACAACTATGTTCCCACCTGATCTGAAGCAGTGAAATCAGCAGCCCTGGCCAAGGCAGAAGCAAAGGAGCATGGTGTTGGTTCCCGCCAACACCACAATGGGTGCTGGCTGGGGGGCTGGCTAGGGCCAGGGGCCTTGTGGCTCCCCCAGACATGGCCTGAATAATGCCTGCATTGTGGATGCCCCGGGGTGCCCATTTACACAACAAATTGCTGGCTCCCACCGGCACTGCTATGGTTGCTGGCGGGGAGCTGGGAGGAGCTGGGGGACCTTGGAGCTACCCCCATAACTCTGCAACATTGAAAAAAGGTGTGGGTAACCGGGGTGGGCACCAGGTAACCCTCAAAAGTTAATTTAAAAAAGGAAAAATAAATGAACAGAAGACGCCGCTTATTTGTTATTCACTGTTCATAATGTCCTGCAAGGCATTTATAATTATATACTTTGGTAGTGCCACTAGAAGATACAGGGACACCACCAATCATTATTGTTAATGTTGTGGGGGGTGCAGTGAATCAAGCAACATTAAAAAACACAAAGTAAGTCTCCTGGGTCATTTACCATAGCTTACCATATTTGTTCAAAGCACTTCAAGCTGGAGCTGTATGCTCACCAGCTCGAATGCAGAGTCCCCTTGTGGTTGGTTCTGTGGTTGCACTTTGTGGCCTGTAAAATGGTTAAAGAAGACTCAAAGACATGTTGATGTTTTTTAATGTTTTATTGAATAAGGCTTTAATAAAAAAAAAAAGATAATCACTTTTATTAAACATTGTAAAGTGTGATTTTATATCATGTACATTTAATTATAATTACCAGTGACCTTTTAACAAAGATAAAAGGTCTGTTTTTTATATGTTTATATGCTGACCCTTTCGTAAAGCCAACAAACCCACTTTTTATGGTCTGGCTAGATAGTGCAGCTTTCGCTAGACGTTCATGTGAAAATAAGAAGGAGAGGGGCTGTGGCTCTACCCACATGTTGGGACCTAGGAGTCCATGTTTGGATTGGGCCCTAGTTCTATGCTGCCACAAAAAAGAGCTTGCTCTCTACATAGCTGTGATCATTTTGTTTATTTATCCAGCTGCCTAAGTTTGAACTTTCAGGAGTATACACATAACCTCCCCTTGACGTGGCCCCATCTAAGATTTTGGGACGTGGTATGGAGGCTATCACTCTGGTCCTTTGTAACCTGTTGAACCTATCCTCTAACTCGGGTCAGATGCCCCCAGAATGGAAACACAAGACTGTGGTTCCTTTCTGAAAAAACCCTCTGTTGTGTTTACAGCTTGGAATCTCCTCGCTATGGAGGTTCTACATGATGGTGTAGAACTTGAGGTGTGGGGGGTTCCACAGCAGTTGGTCCCGGCTAGAGGAGTTGTGTCTGACGTGGGTTGGTGGTTATATCAATAAAACTTTCTTTATTTATACTTACCTGCTTCCGGAGCTTAACACTGGCGACGAGGAGACTGTTATCCACAGGCATTGCCACCAACCCTGGACCCACCGATCTTCGTGTGCCGTTACGCACTTCGATTCCCTGTTTTGGTCTCTTTCGACAACAAGATACTTTCAGAGCCTCCGACCACACAGACTATTGAGCTTGGTCATCGTAGGCTGTTGCGACTCATAAGCGGTCGGTGCTGGGACAGCCGATACCTGTGGCCTCTTTCCTGATGGTGACACTGCGTGACTGCCGTCAGTGGCGAGTCAGCCGATAGTTGCGCCTTTCTTCCTGATCATAACACTGAAGGAGTGTGCAGCGGAAATCTTTCTTTGTATCAGGTATTTTTTTTTTTCTGCAGAATTTCATGTTTATTTCTCACGCGCGAGACGTTGCGCCTCAAGCGTTTCATCTGTATTCCTCTCCATGCGCGAGATCACCGTATGTGCGCTTGAGTGCAGATTGGCACCTCGTTTGTTCTGAGCCTCTGCATAAGTTCAAATGGAAGACTAGACCGCACACCGCTTATCCACGTTTCAAGGCCTATGGAACACTAGACCTCTGCAAAAACACTAGTCTGCACACCACTTGTTCTAATTTTGATGAAAGACTAGACCACACACTGCTGAGCCGAATTTTGTGGCATTTTCTGGTTGAACACTATGGGCCTTATTACAACTTTGGAGGACGGTGTTAATCTGTCCCAAATGTGATGGATATACCACCTACCGTATTACGAGTCCATTATATCCTATGGAACTCGTAATACGGTAGGTGGTATATCCGTCACATTTGGGACGGATTAACACCGTCCTCCAAAGTTGTAATAAGGCCCAATATCTCTACCTGATACTAGAGGAACAATTATTACCACTGTCGTATTTACAATTTTTTTGTTTTTCTGAACAAATTTATAGAGCACTCTACGGGCTATTTCACGATGGCTACTCCCACAATGTTGCAACCACCTCCTTTCTTATCTGACAAAGGTGAACCAATCCTGCCTTGGAAACATTGGAAGAACCTTTTTGAGTCTTATTTCATAGCAATAGGAGGAGAAACGTTCTCTCCAGCAAGGAAACAAGCGGTTCTTTTACACAATTTGGGGATTGAGGGCAGGAACATTTATGACAGTCTTGAAACGTTACCCATTGGAGGGGCGGAAGGAGAACCCAGGGATATTTATGATATGTCCGTAACAAGGTTGGCAGCACATTTCGAGTCTAAACTCAATGTCGTGTTAGAAAGACATACATTTTTTGCAAGATCCCAAGGTAAATCTGAGAGTGTTGGAAACTTTGTTGCTGCCCTACGTACTCTGGCACGCACTTGTGACTTTGGTGACATCACTGATTCCCTCATTCGTGATCAATTAGTGCGTTGCACAAACAACAAACGGGTTCAAGAGAAACTGCTAATGAAGAATTCAGATTTAAAGAAGCTATTGCAATTGTTGAGGGGATGGAAAGCACCAATAACTGGATCAAGGAAATGAATGACCACGAAGGGGATAGTTTGTGCACAGTACAGTCAACATGAGTTCAAGAAGAAGTTCTGAGAGTTGGCAATGACTGCATCCTCACAGGAGAAGAAGAAGGAGATTAAACATTCGGGTTCACGTTGTTCCCGCTGTGGCAATTCTGGACACACGGCGAACATCTTAAATTGTTATGCACGTAACTCACTGTGTAGGAAATGTGGAAAAAAAGGCCACTATGCGAGCGTTTGTAATAGTGACAAACAATATAATGTAGATGTGATTACTGAAAATGTCAACAAAATGATTTTGTGTGTGGAACCTGATATTAACCAGGTAGGAGGAATCAATGAGGATGTGGATGTTGGACCCGTTGTCATGCCTGAATGCACTACTGTATAAAACTGGATGGTTAAATTGTTAAAGTTTTAGCAGACTCAGGGTCTCCTTATACCATGATAGGTGACAAGAATTGGCAAATAATTTTCGGGGAGGACTGTAATTCCTTAATTGAACCAGATATAAACCCAGTCTGTTATAGTGCTACTAAGATAGAAGTGATCAGATACAGAGTCATGAAAATTCAATTCCAGAGTAGGACTACAATTGGTACGGTTTATGTAGCGAAGCGTGGGAACAACCTTCTAGGTTGGTGTCACCAGCGGGATATGGGAATTAAATTAGACCCTAACTCTGATTCTCAAGTCATGGTGGTCAATGATGATAATGCTGACCTTGGAATCTTTAAGGAGTTCCCTGTAGTATTTAGTGATAAATTAGGGTGTCTTACAACTTTGAGCTCAAGATAACACTTAAAAAAATGCTGTTCCTTCTGTACACAAAGTGAGGAGAGTTCCAAAACTAATGATGGAACCCCTCAAGGCAGAGTTGAATAAACTACTGAATGCTGGAGTAATTGAGGAAATAGAATCCTCTGAATGGTTGGCCCCTATAGTCTTGGCACCTAAAGATAATGGGAAACAGATCCGCATGTGCGTGGATTTTAGTGATCTTAATAGACACATATGGGTAGATAGCCAACCTCTGCCCAACATTTCAGAAGAATTATCATGTTTGGATGGCTCAAAGGTCTTCAGTGTGTTAGATCTGTCCTCAGCCTATCACCAGATCGTCTTACATCCTGAGTCTAGACACCTCACTTCGTTTGTGACACCTGTGGGGGCTTACCAATTCCTTAGAATGCCCTTTGGGCTGGCCTCTGCGGCCGCCTACTTCTAGCGTATAATGAAGAAAGTCTTGGAAAGAATTTCTGGAATTTTGTTTTTCCAGGACGATATTTTGGTCCATAGTAAGACCATGAGTGAACATGATATGATCCTGAGGGAAGTGTTGAGTAAGCTTGCCCGGTCTGGTCTTACTGTGAAAAAAGAAAAATGCAAGTTCAGGGTCACTTCGGTGACTTACCTTGGTCACACTATATCGGGTGAAGGAATCAAACCCAAATTGAAACTAGTGGATTCTATTGTTCGGGCACCTGAACCCAAGGACAAGGATGGAATTAGATCTTTCCTGGGGTTAGCAGAATATTATTCTAAATTCATTGCTAACTTTTTAAGTGTAGTCCAGCACTTAAGAGCTCTCCTAAAAAAAGGGTGTGAGTTCAATTGGACAGATGATTGTATGGCTGCATTCACATTTGTCAAGAATTGTATTACTAAGATGCCAACCCTGGGACATTTTAATGCATTTGCAAAAACCTTCTTGTACACAGATGCTAGTGTTAAAGGGTTGGGAGCAGTCTTAATCCAAAGAGTAGACCAGGGGAAAAGGTAATTGCCTTTGCTTCTCGTTCCCTCAAAGAAACCGAGCAACGCTATTCTGTTATAGAGAGGGAAGCACTTGCTTGTATGTGGGCAGTTAAGCACTTCAAATTTTATTTGTGGGGCTTGCCTTTTGTTGTGAGGACAGACCATAGGCCACTTGTCTAAAATGTTTCTTAAAAAAAAAAGTGATGAACTGACTCCTTGGATAAAAAGGTGGATAGAGGGACTGATGGAATACAATTTCTCTGTGGAATATGTACCTGGCCCAAAGAATACGGTGACAGATTTCTTGTCCCGAGCTTCAGTTGACAGTGGTGACGAATCTGATGATGATTGTGTAATCAATTGGGTGAGAGAAATGGCCATAACTGAGGATGAGTGGAAGTCCGCAGCTGAACAGGACTATGACAGGAAACAACTTCAGGAATTTGTTGGGAGAGGTTGTGCAGAGTATAAAGATATTTCCGATTCTCAGAAGAAGTATTGGAATGTAAGAGATGAACTTTACTTAAGTGAGGGTGAACTATTCAGAGGCATTAAGTCCATACCTCCTGTTGGCGTGAGGAGTAAAATAATTAACTTGGCTCATGAAGATCAATTGGGCAGGAATTTGACCAAATCTAGACTGAGAGCAGTATATTGGTGGGCGGGTTTAGATCGCAATGCAGAAGCTGTTGTGAAGGATTGTGTAGCCTGTGCACGCAGTGACAAGAGTAAAGTCATGGTGAAAGCTCCACTTTCTCCCGTAGGAATTCCTGAGGAACCCTGGATGAAATTGGGTCTTGATTTCATGGGTCCTTTCCACCTTTTACCCGCCAATGAGCGCTATGTCATGCTTATGGTGGATTATGCGTCTAAATGGGTGGTAACTAAATGTGTGAGTTCTGTAGACACTAGAACAGTAATCGAGTTTCTAAAATAGGACTTCTCTCGGGAAAGTGTACCTAGTCACTTGGTCACTGACAATGGTGTACAGTTAACGTCTCAGAAATGAAGTTGTTTTTGGAATCCTTGGCAGTGGTATATTTGAAAAAAGTGTTGTATCTACCCCAGGCCAATGGTCTTGCAGAACGCATGAATAGAATGGTAAAATGTTGTGTTCAGGAGGCAGTCGAGACAAGAGTCCCATTAGCTGAGCTTCTTAGAGACATGTGGTGGGCACATCGTAATACCCCTAATAGTGTCACTAACATTGCTCCTTTTGAGTATATGAGAGGAAGGTCAGGATGCACCAAAATGTTTCCGGCATGGATTAAAAACAAACTGGGGCAAGAGGATATTGACCATCAGAAGTTCAACAAGGCACCTGATCTTAGAGAGAATTATCAGCGTAGATATAAATTGCAGTATGATTCCAAGTATGGGGTTTCCAATGTTAAATGGAGGGTAGGTGACATGGTGCTGGTGAAAAGCCCTGGCTTTAGTACAAAGGGTAGATCAAGCTTCAAGGGTCCATTTCGCATCAAAGAGGTGAAGAAGAATGTGGTGGTTCTAGATAACGGAGATGTGTGGAGCATGTCCCGGATTGTGAAGTGGAGCAACTTGGCGGAAGATCCTACTAGCCTGAAGAACCAGGAAGAAAGTTATCCCTTGAAGAAACCCAAGGAGCCGTCACGTACTAAAGTTTTCTTCAGGCTACGCTCCAAACCGCCGTGGTTGAAAGACTATGGGGGTCATTTTGACCTCAGCGGTCTTTTTGAAAGACCACCGAGGGACCGCTGTGAGGAATACCGCCAGTGGTGGCGGTTTGCCGCTCGGCCTATTATGACCGTTGGCAGCTCTCCGTCCTTTTAGGGATGGAGAGCCGCCACCAGACATACTGGCTGGGGGCTGGGAAGTGGAGGTTGCTCCACCTCCACCGCCACGCCAACAGAACACCACCCAGCGAATCACGTCCTGTGATTCGCCGTGGCAGTGTTCTGTTGGGGCTGTGGTGTCGGCGGAGCTGCCCCATGGCTCCCGTCCCCTCCTGGAGGATCGTCGGACCAGGTAAGTCGATCGTCTGTGAGGGGGGGGTGGCGGGGTGTTGGGTGTTGTGTGGGTGCATGGGGGTGTGCGTGTGTGTATGTAGAGGCTGTGTGTGAGTGCGTGTATGCCTGCGGGGGTGTCGTGTGTATGGGAATGAGTGCGTGTATGTCTGTGGGTATGTCTGTATGGATGTGTGCGTGTATGTTTGAATGTGGGTGTGCGTGTATGACTGTGTGTGTAGATGTTGGCATGTATGTTGGTGTGTAAGTATGTAGGTGGTGCCTGTGTGCATGTCGTGTGGGTATGGGTGAAGTGATGTTGGGGGTCGGGGTGGGGAGGGGGGCCTTGCCACCTTTGGGCGGTTTCAGGGGTGGTGGAGGGCTAGGGGAGGGAGTCGGGGTGGGGGTGGAGGGTGGGGGAGACCCCTATCAGTGCCAGGGAAAGTATTCCCTGCCACTGATAGTGCTTACCACCATGGATTTCATGGCGGTTCAAACCGCTGGAAATCCACGGCGGTAAGCCGGGTCCAAATACCGCCGGCGGTATAGTGACGGCCGCCGGGCTGGAGACCCAGGACCCAGGTCTCCAGCCCGGCGGGCGGAATGGAGAACCGGTGGATGACCATGGCGGTAACCGCCATGGTCATGATTCCATGAGGGGAGACCGCCAGCCTGTTGGCGGTCTTACCGCCGGTTCTCCGCCTTCCGCCAGGGTCGTAATGATCCCCTATGTATCCTAATACTTTGTGAGACTATGTATCCTAATTCCTAGTGATATCTTGCATTACACACACTTGTGCTTTGCTAATTATTGTATTATCTTGTAACATACACTTTAATGCATTGTATGCAACTTTTATTTTTACTATTTTATTATCCATTCTTTTAGTGTGTTTATTGTAAGTAAGGGAGATGTGTTGTGTTTACAGCTTGCAATTTCCTCGCTATGGAGGTTTTACATGATGGTGTAGAACTTGAGGTGTGGGGGGTTCCACAGCAGTTGGTCCCGGCTAGAGGAGTTGTGCCTGCCGTGGGTTGGTGGTTATATGAATAAAACTTTCTTTATTTATACTTACCTGCTTCCGGAGCTTAACACCTTTGCTAGATCCTAGCAAACTGGAAAACCTCAGACCCATCTTGTTGCTCCCCTTTGTTGCCAAAATTGCTGGGAAATGTGTGAATCAGCAGCTGTTAACAATCATGGAATATAAAGATCTGCTGCAGGAGACCAATATGGCTTTATTCCTCAATACAGAACTGAGGTGGTCATTCCAACCCTGGCGGTCCATGACCGCCGGGTTGGAGGACCGCGGGAGCACCGCCGACAGGCCGGCGGTGCTCCAATGGGCATTCCGACCGCGGCGGTAAAGCCGCGGTCGGACCGGCAACACTGGCGGTCTCCCGCCAGTGTACCGCCGCCCATTGGAATCCTCCAAGGCGGCGCAGCTAGCTGCGCCGCCGAGGGGATTCCGACCCCCCCTACCGCCATCCAGTTCCCGGCGGTCCGCCCGCCGGGAACCGGATGGCGGTAGGGGGGGTCGCGGGGCCCCTGGGGGCCCCTGCAGTGCCCATGCCACTGGCATGGGCACTGCAGGGGCCCCCGTAAGAGGGCCCCTAAATGTATTTCACTGTCTGCTGTGCAGACAGTGAAATAAGCGACGGGTGCAACTGCACCCGTCGCACAGCTTCCACTCCGCCGGCTCGATTCCGAGCCGGCTTCATCGTGGAAGCCTCTTTCCCGCTGGGCTGGCGGGCGGCCTGAAGGCGGCCGCCCGCCAGCCCAGCGGGAAAGTCAGAATTACCGCCGCGATCTTTCGACCGCGGAACGGTAACCTGACGGCGGGACTTTTGCGGGCGGCCTCCGCCGCCCGCCAAGGTCAGAATGAGGGCCTGAGTCTGCTCTATTGCAAGCCTCAGAGTCTCTGAGATACATTGTTCTCTTAGACACATTGTGGATGAAGACAACACCGCTGCTTTGATAATGCTTGACCTAAGCGCAGCTCTTGGTACCATGTTTCATGGCATATTGTTGGAACATTTGTGGTCCTATGGCATTGGTGGATCTGCCCTAAAGTGGGTAGCTTCCTGTCTTCAGAACCACACCTTTCAGGTAGTTCAACAGTCTTGCTCCTAGAAGATTCTCCTACTAAAACAAGGTGTGCCCCAGGGCTCCACCCTTAGTCCTATGCTGTGTAACCTCTATATCCGTCCTTTGGCAGAGGTAATGGAAAGTTGGGGGTTTCAAAATCAGATGACCCAACTGATCATTCCCCTCACCGAGGATCAGGATTCTTCCGCTGAACGCTTCAGATTGAGCTTGACTAGTTTAGCCAGCTGGATGGAACCGAGCTGTCTCAAATTGAACGCCAAAAAAACTGAACTCATGGTGGTAGGGAGACAGCACTCAATCTTGTCCTCGGCCTGGTGACCTGATGCCTTAGGATCAGTGTGGTTTCTTAACCAAGCTGTGAAAAATCTTGGCATCTGGTTTGATGCCAATCTTAGTTTTGAAAAACAGATCTCTAGCCTGGTGGGCACCTGTTTTGGCATCTTAAAAATGCTATGGAAAATCATAGGTTTCCTGCCGGTAGCAGCTAGAAAAACTGTGGTACAGGCCCTAATCACTTCAAGCCTAGATTACTGCAATATATTCAACCTCAGTGCCGCCAGGAGTAGACATTTCAAGCTCCAAAGGGTGCACAATGCTGCTGCTTGCCTCTTACTAAACTCCCCAAAAATCTCTTCAATGAGCCAGGCCCTCGCCTCCCTACATCAGCATCCGTTAAGGAGTAGAGTGACTTTCATGGCTCTGTGCTTTTGCCATGAAATTCTACTGGGAAAGGACCCCTGGTATTTGTATCCCCTGATCACTGCTTACTGCCTGAATAGAAATCTTAGATCTTTAACTGCGACTTTCACATTAATCCCAAGAGTAAAGTGAGCACAGATGGGAGGCTGTGCTTTCTGGCACTTGGCCCCCAAAACTACGTAATTTGCTGCCAATGGAAAACCTAGAATCAGTCCTGTGTAAAAAACTAATGACCTTGCTCTTTCAGACCACTTTAGTTTAGAGCTGGATTCTCTGTTTACTGGTAAATGTACCTTAGCATGGGGACTCCGGTCTGGAGTAACCAGGCACTTTATAAATTCCTATAATATAACATAACATAACATAACATAACATTGTAATGCTAATAAAGTGCCTTAGAGTCTTACGTAACTAGATAAGTTATCGGTTTTCTCTGGCCACAGCACAGATGGAAGGAGGTCAGTCATTAACTTATGTGGATTGTTAGGTCTGGTGTGGCTTGGTTTGCCAGTGCAAATGTCATCTGACTTTTTAGCCTACACCAATATTCTTCTACTGTGCTTTTCTTCCAAACAAATGCATATGGTCAGGCACAAACAAACCCCAAATTAACCTGTGCTCAACCCGCTGGTAGCTTGGCACAGAGCAGTCAGGCTTAAATTAGATGCAACATGTAACATATGTATACAATGCTTCAAGCAGTAAAACTGCGAAAAAAACACACAAACATTATTCCACACCAAGCTAGAACAATAGATATTAATTTAATAAATAAAACAAGACCCAAATGGCAAAACTCCAATTGGTAGAAACAGAGATATTGAATTTTAAAGTTTTTAAAGAAAAATAGCGCCAAAAGGTATACAGCCTAACTATATATATCTCTTCTTGTGCCCGACCGGGCCCAAGTCACAAGTTAAGGCTGACTGCAATAGAACATGTGCCAGCTCCAGCGTGCCAGTTAGGCCCACCGAACAAAAGTACCCTTAATCCTGGTTTGCGGAGCATTGTGTGGATTTACATTGAAGATGCGTCATGAAGCCAAAGTGATGCATCGCTCCTGAGATGTGGCGAGGCTGTGGTACGAAGTCCTGTTGCATCGACATCGAGGATCCCATTGACAGGACTTGTAATGCAAAGTCTGGTGTCAGTGATGCAACAAGTAATCAGAGAGATTTATTAGTTCCGAAGAGCTGCGGGGCTGTCATGCGAAGTGTGGCAACGTAGAGAGACTGCTGTCAAATAGAGACCGAAGAGCATGTGCCGAGGATGCAGTGGCAATTTTAAGGGTGATGCAGTTGCAACGGCATTGGGTCCAATCCACACAGTGGTTGCAATACATTGTTCTGCTCAGGTTTGTGCCATGCAGCAGAGGAGATGTGTCAGTTCCTCTGGATCCACAGGTGGGAAGAGCACATTAGGCCCACTCCCAAGGGTCCAGGACAGGGGTGACACCCCTTGCCATGTTAAATTTACAGATGGCTAAGTCCAGGTGCAGATGCAAAGGTGTTGGAAGCCTGTTAAATCCCTGAGGCTTCGAGTCAGGAGGCAAGTTAACAAGGCCTTGAAGTCACTCTGAGTTCTGGGTTCAATAGATGATTGTCCAGTCCTTCTCACCTAGCAAGAGGGCAGCAGGCAGCAGATCAGTACAGCAAAGCAGGAGTCCAGCAGAGCGGTAGTCCTTCAACAGCACATCAGTCCTTCTTCCTGGTACAGTATCCACAGGTCCATAGGTGTACTGAAGTGGGGATGTCTTAAGCCCATCTTTTGTAACCTAGTGCCTTGGTTCTGGAAGGTGGAAGAAGCTTTTATACAGTGGCTTTGAAGTGCAAGGAATTCCCTGGCTCCCTTACCCTGGCTCCACGCTGGCTAGAGTGATAATACACGGTCCTGTGTGGACAGGACACAGTCTATTCAAGTGTAAGTGAGGTTGTGTCAAGCTCCTCCCTCCCATCCTGCCAGTGATGGCCTATCAAGTTTCACTTAAGCTCCCATTGTGTGTGGCTGTCTGAGAGGAATACACAACACCAAACTGCCAACTACACTCAGTCATGTGACCAGAGACTCGCTGAAAACACCAAATGGCTAAGGCAAGAAAGTGCCAACTTACTAAAAGTGGCATTTTCAAAATTACTATTTAAAATATGACTTCACCACAAGTTAGGATTTGAAATTGTGACTCCAGGGGCACCAAACATGATACAGTTATCTCTTCCTATTTGGAAATTCCACTTATAAAATGTAATAAGGCAACACCAATGTTATCTCATGGGAGAGATAGTCCTTGCAGTAGTGGGAAACAAATTCAAGAGTTTTCAATACCAGGACCGGTCAAACCTAAATGTATGTGCCCTACTTTTTAAATACTTTGCACCCTGTCCTCTGGGTTGTCCAGGCCTTCCGTAGGGGTGACTTTTATATATTAGAAAAGAATGTTGGGGCCTAGAAAAAGTTTTATTTTGTACTGTATGAATAGTAGATCAAACACCTCTTTACTCCTTTAAACCACTTCATCCAATTTCCTTCATGCTCAATGGCAAGAGTTTTGATGTGCAACCGTGGTGCATGCATTGCACAACACGCCACAATACTATAACACTAACTGGTGCACAGGAGTACACCAGCCAAGATGCACTATCAGAAGGGCGTAAGTCAACAAAGTCAGCAGGTGATAATCCAATATCACCGCTTTGTACAGTTTAAGCAACTTTTTTAATTGCATGTCTCATTCCTCAATATGTTTCCTCAACTCTTAAACAAATACAGTGTGATTCCCAGTGGACAAGTTTTAATAAAATTGCCAATCCTGGGCTGGTGTTCTTCTGTGCACCAGTTAGTTTTGCAAAGGTTTTATTTTGCCATGTCAAAATGGCATGGTGAAACTGCAGGCACCGGCTCTGTAATGGTAGGCATGTGAAATATTTAAAAGGTTACTTAAGTCGGTGGCACAATCAATGTTGCAGACCCACTAGTAGAATTTAATTTACAGGACCTGGGCACAGTTAGGGCCACTTTACTTGGAAATTATAAGTAAAATAAATATGCCAATCAGTGATAACCTAGTATTACCATGTTTAGAGGAGGGAGCACAAGAACCTTAGCACGGGTTAGCACTCGTACACTGCGCAGATTCTTAACACCAGCAAAAATTATGTCAGAAAAAGTGGAGGATGGAGACAAAGGGTTAGTGGAAAACCATCCTAAGTCTGATAGTTCTAACAGCTTTACATTACCATACAACATTCCTGTAAAGCTAGACCTATTGGCCTTGCCAATGCTTGTTACATTTTGGTGTTGTCACCTTTTGACAAAGTCAGTGGGTCTGTCCTACTTAAAAATATATCCTTTACATTATAACATCATATAGTCAGCCATGCATGCTCACTGGGTTTTGGTCATGCGTTGCGTGGGGTTAAGTCCAGGCCTTGCACTCAGTCCCACCTTCCTATGTACTGCTTATGACCTCACATATTGCCACACTGATAACAACAGTGTGCATGACGGGGGTGTGAGTTATAATTACTCTAAGGCACTAGTTATATTTATTCCAGGTAACTATAAATAGTGAATTTCAGAAGTTGTGTTAATTTACAGTGGTATGTCTTGACTGACAAATCAACCTAACTATAACTTCTGTTTTACCTTTGTTTTTTTCAGTGAAGTGTTTGTATTTTAAGGCAAAGTTAGATCTTCTTATCATACTTAACTTTAATGATACTGTAACCACTGTTTTTTCAGTAAATATATCAGTGTGTATATAATTATTGTCGTCAAATTTCCTTCTTTGGTTACTTAAAGCCATATAATTATGTATTTCTTACTGGTAGTCACCAGTAGTTGGCTATAGTTAGGACCTAGTTTCCTTAGGAAAAGTGTTCTTTGTTTTGCTAATTACTTTGGCACCATTTGACAAATCTTCACAAAATTTTCGAAATTAGTGTGTCAGTCAATTCAGTTTGGCAGAAAGCAAGAGCTTGGTCCAGAAAAAAGTCCTTTTTGTAATTTGGTGTAAATTTGTTTAGTAATTTTTAAGTAATTAAAAAATAAAATTATGTATATCTAGGGATGCAGAAGGTCTGTGGATCCGACAGATCTCATGCTGAGATCTGATAGGCTGCCACTACTTCAAGCAGGAAGACGTGGCAGCCATCTTAAGACTCAGGACTAAGGCCCTCATTATGACATTGGCGGTAAATCCTGCTAACCGCCACGCTGACAGGTGCCAACTTACCGCCGCGGTGGTGGATATCTGTTCACCATATTAATGCACCCACACACCAATCCGACAAAATACAGCCACATACACAAATCCGCCCGACCAAAGGTCAGTGATAAACTGGTGGTCCCAAAACCTACACCATTATGCCAACAGAACAACGCCCATCACAGTATGACCCACGAATCACCACGGCGGACATTCAAAGGCGGTAAACCATTGGCGGTTCATACCGCAGCGCTCACAATGGACACCCACATACAAAACAACACTACATTGGACAGTTCAAACAACACACACCTGACACCAATACACACACCACACCCTCACCACTATAAAACACCCACCCATAGTATCCACAACATCTTACGAATAGAAATCATTGGCACAAGACTGACACCAAGACCACTGCCACAACTAGAGCCACACACCACTCAGACCCATACACCCCTCACGCACTCCAAATCACACACTCCAACATATTACCCAACACACCCTCACCAACACACATCACGTAACACCCATGGCACCACAAAGGCACCCTCATTTCACTGAGCAGGAGTTAAGGGTCATGTTGGAGGAAATTGTCAGGGTAGAGCCACAGCTGTTTGGAGCACAGGTGCAGCAAATATCAATAGCAAGGAAGATGGAGCTATGGCGGAGAATTGTGGACAGGGTCAATGCCGTGGGACAGCACTCCAGAACAAGGGAAGACACGAAGAGATGGAACGACCTACGGGGGAAGGTACATTCCATTGCAGCAAGACACCAGCTTGCTATCCAGTGGACTGGCGGTAGACCCCCAACTCCTCCCCCACAACTCACAGCATGGGAGGAGAATGTTCTGGCAATACTGCATCCTGAGGGCCTGGCCGGAGTTGGAGGAGGACTGGACTCTGGTAAGTCAACTCTCAACAATTATCACCCCCCCATAGCTGCATGCCATCACACACCCTCGCCCTCACCCTCAATCCCATTACTCCACTCCATCCAACACACTCCACCATCATATCACACTAATCCCAATGCCAAGCCCTGCATGCTGTACCAATGCATGGACACCCCTCACAGCCCTGCATGGACACTCATCACTAAAGCATGCACAGCATAGGGAAACTAACAATCCCACCATACACCAACATACACACGTGAAAGCTGGCAGGGCAACACCAACCATAAATGGGAAGCCAGGGATGTAGGGCATGTCATACAAATGAAGCATAATATATCATTTACATCCCCACATTTACCCCAGCAAATGTCACTGGAGAGGAGGTGCCATTACTATCCAGTCCCCCAACAGAAGAGGCCCACAGTGATGACAGTAACTCTGGATCTGGATGATCTACCTAGCCCATCAGGGACCACTGGACAGCCGGTTACCCAAGCCCAGTCACAGACCACCACAGAGCCTCCCCCATCAGGAACCAACACCACAACACCCACCCAGCATCCCCAAACCTCTGTCCCCAGGACACATCAATCAGCAGTTTGCCCACCTGTACAGGGACCCCAGGCCGTACCTCACACACAAGACAGTCAGGGACCTGGGGTCAGTAGCAGAGGGCTCATGCTTCAGGGGAGAGAGGCACAGGCCAACAGGGACACTGAGAGGACTACTGTGCATCAGGAGGAGGAGAGGACCAGGGAACCAACTCTCCAGGAGGCACTCTCCGAGATCCTGGGAGCCTACCAACATTCCCAGGACACGATGGGCCAGATCATAGACAACGTGCAGGAGAACAGGCAGCTGCAGGAGGGTCAGTATCAGGGGATCAGGGAGGACTTGCAGGCCATCAACAACACCCTGATCTCCATAGCAGGTGTGCTGCAGACATGGCCAAAATTATGAGGGAGGCAGTGTCACACCAGCGGGCCCCTGCTACTAGCCAGTCATCTGAATAGCCCTCCAATTCCACTCCCGCTAGTGGCCAGGAGGCCCCGCCACAGGACAAACAGGCCACCAGCACCCCTCACCCTGCAGAAGGTAAACCACCACACAATCGTTCCCTGCGAACCAGACAGAAGCCAGGGACTCTTGCCAAGACGACCACCAGGAAATGAGACTTCTCATTGTCCCCCTATGTCCCACTCAGTCATCTTGTCCACTTTGAACTTCCATTGCTCTCCTTCCTATGTCCCCATGGACAATGTACCTGTGCTACAAACAGACAGGAACAATACCAGGACTTCCCCCATCATCACCCCATCCCATTGCACTTTCCCCTCTATATATTAGCACTACAATAAACACTAACAATCGACTTTGAGTATTTCATGTATTTCAAATATGTATTGATGGAAACAGCTACAATCATTGCAAATGAACTGTACATAGAATGAGCATAGAATTAATGACCTGTAGCTGGCTGCTGTGATCACACCAGGAGAATTTGTCAAATCACCAACATCTGCAAAATAAATATCCAGAGTCAACAGTAAGTGGGCAAAGAAGTGGGAAATGCCAGCATGCCAATGCCACACAAAATACAACCATAGTCATGGAAATGTAATATTTCACTGTCTCACCTGTGTGTCATTGGAAGGACTGAGGTATCAAAGATGTTCTGTTGTCCACATCCTCATCTTCTGCCTCCTCATCTTCTCTGTCCTCAGGGTCCCCTGATGCCTCCAGTCTCCTCCTCCTGCAGAAAAGGCACATGTCATCTGAGGGCCAGGTTGTGCAACATGCAGCATGCCACTACTATCTGGCAGACCTTTTTGGGTGAGTAGCACAGGGATCCACCTGTTAGATGGAGGCACCGGAACCTGGCCTTCAGGAAGCCTAAGGTCCTTTCAATGATCCTTCTGGTTCACCCATGTGCCTCATTATAACATTCTTCCGCTCTTGTCCTGGCATTCCTCAGAGGGGTCAGCAGCCATGATAGGTTGGGTAACCAGAGTCACCTGCAAATATTGAGGGACAACATTTGGCCACACACTATTCTATATGGCCCAAACCATAGGCATACACCAACATATACTGGGTGGGAACCAGAGCTCACCTATTAGCCACACCCTGTGCCTCTGAACTTGGGCCATCACATTTGGGAAGCTGCTATTCCTCAGGACAAAGGCATCATGCACCGATCCAGGATACTTAGCATTGACGTGGGAGATGTACTGGTCTGCCAGGCACACCATCTGCACATTCATGGAGTGGAAACTCTTACGATTCCTGAACACCTGTTCATTCCGGCAGGGGGACAAATACAATATGTGTTCTGTCAGAGTCACCAGATCCTCGGGGTCTGCGCATGTTCCCAACACGTCCACCACAAGACAGCTCCAATACTCTGATTAGAATTTCACAGAGTTTAAGAGTCCAAGTGGAGAAAAGGGGATTAGGTAGGGAACAGCTGGGAAGGAGACCTGTGGGAAGCAAAAAGGTTAAAGCACACAATATCAAGATTATATCATATTAATCATTACTAGACTATGATTCTAAGCATTTGCCTACTGGAAACATGGATAACTTAAACATGGACTAAATAACTAGGCCTCAAGATGTCTGTTTACCTGTAAAGGAATCAAGAAGGATTAATACAACTTTTCAAATAACTTCTTATTGAAATGTCACACATGGATTTGAAACATCTGAACCTTCTAGAATTACATTTTCAAATTCAAGCATAGTCTTTTGCATGAGGACAAGGAAATAATTTGAATGAATTCTATAACACCATAGGAATTGTACTTAAGGGACTTATTATGCACATAAAATATAACATCTAGAATACTAGAACTTTAGTTTCTTAGAATGCAGGAACATGAATTGCGCACCTTGCGGATTTCCACAAGAGTTCGTAAATGTCATGAAATGGTTGCACACAATGAATAACATGAGTTAGGCACAAGAACTGAATCGGGTGTCTTGCCGAATCGAAGGCCACCAAGTAAATGCCATGCAATGGTAGCGCACAATGAACAACATGAGTTAAGCACAAGAAATAAATTGCGCGTCTTGCCGATTCAAATACCACCATGTGAATGCCACGAACTGGTAGCGCACAATGAATAACATGAGTTCAGTACAAGAAATGAATTGCACGTCTTGCCGATTCGAATGTCACCACGTAAATGCCAGGAAATGGTAACACACAATGAATAACATGAATTAAGCACAAGAAATGAATCGCGCGTTTTGCCGATTCGAATGCTACCTTGCGAATGCCATGAAATGGTAGTGCACACTGAATATTCATGAATTAAGCACAAGGAATGAATCACGCGTCTTGCCGTTTCGAAGGCCACCATGTGAATGCCATGAAATGGTAGTGCACAATGAATAACATGAATTAAGCATAAGAAGTGAATCACGCATCTTGCCGATTCTAAGGCCACCATGTGAATGCCGTGAAATGGTAGCGCACCATTAACAACAAGAATTAAGCTCAAGAAATGAATCGCACATCTTGTCGATTCAAATGCCACCTTGTAAATGCCATGAAATGGTAGTGAACAATGAATAACACGGATCAAGCACAAGAAATTTATTGCGCGACTTGCCGATTCAAATGCTACCTTGTAAATGCCATAAAACACCAAGCGCACATTCATACGCACAAGAGCAAAATTGTTTTATCATGCAAATTAGGCCCAAGAACTCGAAAGCTTTTGAGAACGGGATCGGGGGCCCAGCCCGACCTCCGTCTTACCGCCCTGATCAAGAATCACCAACAAAGTGAAAGGGCAAGGCCTAGAAGTTCAAAGTAGGCCTCTGGAACAGGAGCTCAGAAAGTTGCTGCTGCTCTGCACTGGGACCTCTGAATAGTGAGCATGTGGAGCTGGGCTGGCTCTCTTATATAGAGTCTTGGACCAGCCCACAAACCACACCCAGGCATGCTGCAGGGAAAGCTTCTAGAAGCGCTGGAAAGGGACCACAAACTGACACACTTTGAAAGCCTGCAGCAATACATTGCAAATGAACAGTATTTATAAGCACCTTGAACATAAGTCTTGAGGATTAAACTCTGCAATGCAAAAGGTTAAATAACAGCATATCAGCACAATGCATAAATTACGTTATCTTGAAAGTGCTGGGTTTTTGCATTCTAGTCGCCCGTAGAGCGCGCACTGCCCTGATGTTGACAGTGTTCTGTCAATTGCACCAATTATTTTGGGGATATGTCCCATTGCATAGAATCTGGCCTTCACAGTGGCCAAATCCTCATCCTGGGGGAATGCAATGTAGCTGCACATTTGTTTTATCAGAGCAGGCAACACTCTTGTTAGCACATTTGTGAACATTGGCTGTGACATTCCTGCTGCCAAGCCCACTGTCACTTTGAAAGAACCAGTTGCCAGGAAATGGAGAACTGATAGCACTTGCACAAGAGGGGGGATCCCAGTGGGGTGATGGATAGCAGATATCAGGGCAGGCTCCAATCGAGCACACAGCTCTGTGATTGGGGCACTGTCCAGTCTATAGGTGAGTATTATGTGCCTGTCCTCCAGTGTAGCCAAGTCCACCAGGTGTCTGTACACAGGGGTATGTCTCCATCTCCTGTTCATCCGCAGCGGTAGTTATCTAAGGGACAAAAGAGTAAGGTGTCTGTCACAAACTGAACAATGGAGCCACAACAGCAGTCCGCAATGCGCAAACATGTAATGGGACAGTGTAATTTGTGAAGTACGTTCCTTTTTATGCTTTGACGCAGTATTAATCCATAGGCCTGTCCCCCCACCCTGAAATGGCATCCGCCTGTCCTGTGTGGAGGGACAGGTGGAAGTGAGGTAATGCCGCTGATGTTGTGCGCCATGGCGGTAGGCAGTCATGAACCGCCGTGCAATTCCTCATTGGTTATAATTGGGCCCTATGGGGTACAGTGGCCAATGGTGATCTATGCGGGCGGTGACAGTATGCACCGCCGCGGACGTGACCGCCATTTTCTATCAGATTCCTCACTTGTTTCCTGACCTTCCAAAGGAGAGGACCTACACTGCATGTGCTGCTGTGACCTATGTCTGGAACCTACCATGGCCTGTGTTATTGGGGAAAGGGCCCCAGCCTTCACTTCAGAGGAGATGGAGCGACTGGTGAATGGGGTCCTACCCCATTACAGACTGCTGTATGGGCCTCCAGACCAACAGGTGAGTGCACTGTGGGCACGATGCATGTGACATGAATGCATGGAGAATGTGTGTGTGAAGGCCTTGTGCAAGGGGGGTGGGTGGATGTCCTCTTTGCGGTGTACACATTGTGTGCTGGGCAATGTGTGTGCCAATGGTGTTGGAGACAGGTATGGTGGGCCATTTGTGTTACTGGCTGGACTGTCTGTCTAATGGTGTTCTCCTGTCTGTATTGCCTCTGCAGGTCAGCGCCCATCAAAAGAAGGGAATATGGCATGCCATCACCAAGGAGGTGTGGACCCTGGGGGTCTGTGGCAGGCAGAGCACCCACTGTCGGAAATGGTGGGAGAATCTGAGACGCGGGGCACGGAAGACCGCGGAGGCCCAGCTTGGGATGGCCTCCCAATGAGGAAGGGGTGCCCGTCGGACCCTAATGGCCCACATACTGGCAGTGGCCTACCCTGAGCTGGATGGGCGCTTCAGCCACAAGGGGGTGAGTACAGAGGCCATCATTGAAGCTCACGGCTGGAGGGGTGGTATCCGGGTAGTGGTTGTGTGTCAGTTGGGTGCCCCTAGGCCAGGCCAGACATAGCAACGTAGGTCCTCTGGTGGCTAAGGGTTTGATTATGAAATACTGCTTACCTAGCTTGTTAGTATTCACTACTGGTCAGGGCTGTGTGGGTCCCACGTGTGCTGCAGTTGGCGGCGTGTACCTCTCCTCATTCCTTATTGAGTAGCCATTTCACTGGTAGTGCCATGCATAGCGCGTAGACCTGTTCCCTGTGTGTGAGGGTGCTTTGTACGTGTTGTGTAGCAATTTTAGCTATAGCTCCATGCACGTTAGTTTAATACACTAGGCCGCTGTGCACTTTGACCTAGATATATTTTATTCGGCGTCGCATTGTTATTTTGACAATAACCAGTTTTACAGTCTTGTTTTAATTTCATCTATATAACTGTTTTGCTTAGCCCAGCACTGTGTTCTCAAACAAGACACTCTTGATCACTTTGTGCTTCAGTCAAGGCTACAGTTTGGTACATTGCCGGTGAACGTGGTAGATGTTTAGTCTCCAACATTCGCAGAAAATACACATCTTTATGTAGGGACATTTTCTTAGAACATTAGCTGTGTTATTATAAAAACACTTCCTAGTCCCATTACACGTTAAGAGGGAGATTCCAGCCAGGGAACCACGACTGTATGCCGATTGCTGAATGCTTCGCTGCAGATGCTAACACAGACTACAGGCTTTTGCTCAGGTATGAGGGTCGATGTCCTCCCGGGGGAACCTGAAAGGCAGAATTAGAGCTTAACATGCTGTGCTCAAATTATGATTCAGATAGAAAATAGTCCATCGATTCTAGTTGCAATATGATAGCGTTATTCTTATGCTTCACTCTCATCATCACCATTTTAATATTGACATGTTGTGTCGTTCTGGTTATTGCAGTTCATGCTTTGCTATCTAAAATGCAGTTGTTTTATTAAACCAGTCTTTAAAACTCATACTGCTTTCATTGTCATTTATATATGAGACTGAATTGCGAATGAGAGAACCGGATGCGACCTGTGTGACCACGACTTCCCTGAAAAGTATGATATGTCATGCGCTCGGCTGCCCAATCATCTCTACCATTCGGGAGAGACGAGGCACTGCTAGTTAGCCGGAGCAAAACCCGGATTTGGAGCGACAGGTGTCACCCACTGTGGGTCAGACTCAGTCTCCCACACCATGGACGATCTTGCTGCTCAAAATCCTGTAGTTTCATTAGAATAATGAGAGCCTCCGCGACATGGCGCCGCCAACGTTTGGTCAGGCTCTAATTTTCGGGTCCTCTGGAGTATCTCTGTCTCATTATATATAATGACACCTCAATGCCGTATGCGGAGACGTCCGTGGTACTGAGGATTTCCACCACAGCTGTGTAGGTAATCCTACTACAACTGGCAGTTGTTCAAGCTTGAACTTAAAAGGAAACCCCATTTTGGTGTGCCTTCTCTGAACTAATAGTGTTACTATCATGGCGAATTCCCAACATGCACAAATAGCTGTTAACATGCGACAACCTCTCACAGCACACTTACTAGCAAATGGCCTAACGGCCCAGGGAGGTCCAGTCACTTTTGTGGTGGACGCTCATGCAGCTTATAGAACAGAACTTTTTTAATCTTGGTTCGCATTTCCAGCAGTTGATGGAAACACTAATACATTTCATCAATATACACCTGCGAACGCGCCTGGACAATACAGCGCGTACGCATATTTAGAGATACCTCTATCTTACCAATAACATAATAATTGGCTTGATGGCGCCCTACCCCATACAATATTACCAGTAAGGTTAGGTCCACTAAGTAATGACGGTCCTACCTGGCCTTTATTGGCCACCTATACACCACATCCTGCGGTTGGAAATTTAGCAGTGGCTGAGGTTTGTCGCTTATACATCAAATTAACAGCAATATATAGACGATTAGTACAATTTGTGATGCAAACATTAAATACAAACCCAGCACATGCTGCTCATCCCTCAGCCCCACTCTCTTCAACATTTACATGATCCCCCTAGCCAACATCCTCCGATCACACGGAATCACTGTCCTCTCCTACGCAGATGACACCCAACTCATCCTCTCCCTCACCCGCAACCCCACTACAGCCAAAACCAACCTACACGCTGCTCTCCTCGACACCGCCAACTGGATGTCAAATAACCACCTCAAGCTTAACTCCAACAAAACCGAGATCATCATCTTCAGCCCCAACAAAACCATATGGGACGACTCCTGGTGGCCCACCGCCCTAGGCCCCGCACCCACCCCGCAAACCATGCACGCAACCTAGGCATCATCCTGGACCCCTCCCTCTCCATGACACAGCAAATCAATGCTCTAACCACCTCCTGTTTGACACACTACGCACTCTAAAAAAATCCTTCCGATTGATTCCCCCAGAGACCAAGAAGACAGTCACCCATGCACTCATCAGCAGCAGACTAGACTACAGTAACGCCCTCTACGCCCTCTACGGCACCACACTCAAACTCAAACGCAAACACCAGAGAATCCAGAACACAGCCGCACGCCTCATCCTTGGCCTCCCCCGCCACACACGAATCTCACCACACCTCAAATCCCTTCACTGGCTCCCCATAGACAAGAGAATCACATTCAAGATCCTCATCCACGCACACAAATCCCTCCACAACACCGGCCCAACCTACCTCAACGACAGAGTGATCTTCCACACTCCCACCCGTATCCTCCGGTCAGCTGACCTCGCCCTAGCCACAGTCCCCCGCATCCAACGCACCACCACAGTAGCCTTAAAGGAGAAGCAGTCGCACTTGCAGTGTGCATGCGGCTTTGTGACGTTCCGCAACAAGATCAAGAACGAGAGCTGCCTAAAATAATAGCAGAGACCTATTCAAGTATCGGTTGAGATAGCCTAAGGGCCAGACCACAAAAACCTAAATTTCAGGTTAAATCAAAAAAGGATAACCCAAAACAAACACCTGAGGGTAATAAGAAACGCTGAGATAAAAAGCAACAAACGCCTAAAAAAGAAAGGAGAGAATCTCTGCGTACGGAGACCCGACAGAATAGGTATAATCTCAGAAATAGAGAAAATATCAAAACGCCTGATAGATATCAATATACTGATACACGCCAATCTCGTTTCTTTCAGGACTCATCGGAAAAGAGAAATGAGAGAGGTGGGCGATGAGAGAAAGGACAGAGTACGTGAAACCGAGACAGGAATCACAACGCTCTTCGGAGGTTTCTGTTAAAAAGGAAGAGAAACACACCCAACAAAAACAACAATTTAAAAAGAAAAAAGTGGCAGCAGTCGCAATCTGGCATGCCACACAGGAAGAGGGTCCTCTTGAAGAACAAGAATTGGGCTCTAACCTTGCTAGAAAGCGCGGCACAGGTCACAATAGTTCGCCGGAATCTTCTAGAGCATCTGGAGGTGAAAGCAACTGATGACTTTATACAAGTAGAAATAGCGGACATGCGTGTCTCCAAGCCTGATAGGGTGTACAAAGTAACGCTACAATTAAAAGGAGACATTGAACGCACAATAGACGCAATCTTTTGGGATTGCATAGTAAAAGTGTATGATGTCTTGTTGTCCGAACAAGATTGGCCGCCTGACTTTGTCCGTACTTGCCCATATGGAGAAGATGTCATTAAGCCTTCCTTCTCGCCCCTTGTTCCAGAGGAACTAGCTGAATCCTATTCCATTGAATGGGCTCTAGCACAAGCACCTGCATTATACAGAAATCACGTAAGATGGGATAAGGAATCCCCCTTCCATGTAATTCCCATTAAAAGTGAACCTCAGCCACAATCGCAATATCCTATAACACATGAAGCAAAAGCACCAGTGAGAGAAATACTCATGCAATTAGAGTACCAGGGTGTGATTGAACCCTGTGTCTCGCCAATGAATAACCCTTTATTCCTCCTAGCCAAACCAGACCATTCATACAGAATAGTCTTAGACTACAGACATCTAAATAGTCATACACGTACCTATGCTATACAAAACTCACATAGTACTGCACTAATGAGCAACATAGTGCGTAAAAAATACAAAACAACACTAGACATTTCCAATGGGTTTTTCTGCCAGAATATAGCGCCTGAAAGCAGGGATTTAACAAGCTTTAGCACATTAGGCTCTCAGAAAAATTCAGTTGTTTGCCTCAGGGGTATAAGTACAGCCCAGGACTATTTGCGGCTCGTGTGATGGCTATATTACACGAGTTAGACCCTGAAGCATTGTCATATGTAGATGATTATTTCTCACGGATGACGAGTTACTGCAACATTTAACATGGGTAGCTCGCATTGTTGTAGGGTTTGCCGAACTTGGCTACAAATTTAACTTTAAAAAATCAAAAATTGCCTTCCTCAGCGTCCTGTTTCTGGGATATGAGCTGTTGAGTGAAGGGAAGAGCCTAGCACCACAATTCTTAGAAAAGTGCGCACAGTCACAACCACCGAATACGATTAAAAAACTCCAATCATTATTGGGTTTCTTAGATTTTGGCAGAACCTACATTCCAGATTATGCTATGCGCATAAAACCTTCATATGACCTAATACGTCCTGATTTTTCAAGTAAATTCAGGACAAATGAACATACACGTATTCTTAGAGAATTGCAGACAGACATGCTTGCAGCACAACATTTACACACAAGGGACAACAAAACACATTTGGTCATCAGAGTAATAGCTGGGGCCATCGGTTTCACCTATGTGACATTTATTGAAGGTGAGACAGTCCCGATTGCATACAAATCACATTTGTATTCAGCAGCTGAACAATGCTTTGCTCCCACAGAGAAAATTCTCACTGCTGTACAGATGGCTGTCATTAAAGAAAGACCTCTTGCCCAAGGAAAACATATTATTGTTGTTTCTCCAATCCCAGCCCTAGAGGCTGTTACAAAAGCTAGCATTCCAAACGCAAAAGCACTACATCCACGTTGGATACAATGGGCTACGTCTCTGACAGCCACTGATGTAGACTACATTTTCGACCCAAAGTTACAAACTCAGGAATTCCTACAATATGAAGTAGAATATCCAGATCCAGCAAATATTTTGCCTATTGATCAGTATCATAGAGTCATGTACACCGATGGCTCTGCACAACCTCCAATTGGAAATAGACATCAATATTCTGCTCCTTGCGCAGTCGTAAGTGGCTGTATGGAAGGGGATATATTTTGTCCTGTACATACCTTTACACAGACCCTAGTGGATTGTACAGCACAACTGGTTGATCTAAAAGTTCTGCTGATGGTACTGGAACACACGGATCCGGCACATCCTACGCTGATTGTTTGTGATTCATATTACTGTGTCCAGTCCTTTAATGAATAGCTGCATTATTGGCACTAGATGGGTTCATAGACTCCAAAGGCAACACCATTAAACACAGACTACTGTGAGGGAAAGTAGCTGACCTGAAAGAGACGCTACTGAATGTCCATGTTGTGCATACACTTGGACACCAGCGCATTGGAATACATGTTGCTGGAAACACATTGGCTGATGAAGCCGCAAAGTCAACAGTGGCAGTAGCCACTGTAGCTGCAGTAACCCGCTCGAGTTCAAAACCAGACGCAGATATTCGGGCTGCCGTGAAAGTTACGGCTGATGGTGTGCCCCATCCTGAAGGATTTCCTAACAAATATCATTATCATATGGGAAGTATGCTGAACGCTGAAGTTAAGATACCAGGCGTAGGTGTACGAGACATCCTTAACAAAGATATAAGACCACAATTGAATAAAGCAGCGCATGAGGGGGTAGCATCTGCACATGCTGGTGTGGCGGCTACAATTTTGATCTTACAGGCCTGGTATTGGTGGCCAGGTCTCTACAAAGAAACTAAGCAGTATGTCCTTTGTTGTGAGATCTGTCAACAAATCAAAGTTTCCACTGCCAAATGCCCACCGCAGACACCCCTCGTAATTTCAAACAAACCATTACAATGTGTGTACTTGGACCACTGCGGTCCCCTAACACCTGATAGTGCATACAAATATATATTAGTCACTGTTGATTCATGCTCCAGATTTGTATGGGTGTGCCCACTACGCTCAGCTGACGCTCGGACTGTTATTAAAGATTGCGAGTCTTTATCAGTACATATGCAGTTGCGGCCTTCCATTCCGACCAGGGCCCTGCTTTTGCCTCAAGGGCATTCAGGGACACCATGGCTTCATTGGGGGTCCAACTCCAGTACTCGTCTCCATTTCATCCCGAGGGAAATAGTGTTGTGGAGCGATTAAACAACAATTTAAAGCAATCCTTAACAGCCAGAGTCTTAGGTACGGGTCTTAGTTGGCTTAATGACCTGTATGGAGTCCAGAGAGTACTAAATAACCTGCCTAGAAGGTCCCTGGGGGGGCGTACTTCATAGGAGTGCCTGTTCCGGATCTTGATGGTCCTGGCATGGAGGCAGCGGAAACACCTTTTGACATAAATGAACGTGTCACTGTCTGACACGAATTGTAACAGTTCTGTGATGATAATTCTTCCAAAAGTGCCGCCTCCACAGGAATTAATAATGTGCCAGTAACATCTACCAGCTGGATTCCCAGAGTTGGGGATCTTGTACGTGAAAAAGTTGCAGTGAAAAAGGAATTTGGCCCTTCTTATCGAGCACCAGTCCCTATACTAGGGATACACTGTACCAGAACTGTTATTCTACCACCGTTGGCAGGTGCCAAAGAAAATCGTTTTGTCACTATTGACAATGTCAAATTACACCATGTGGCTGATCCTGCACTGCCGACCAAGAAGAACATCCAGTAGTTCCCGAATCCCTCTCGCTGCTGGTGAAGAAGTTCCACTACAAGTTGTTTACACCAACACCGACACCTCTCCGAGCTTGGGGAGGGTGGAAGATGATCTTGCATTAGTTCCACTAAGTCAATCCAACTTCAAGCCAAACGGATGGTGCTGTCTATAGTGTGCCACCGCAGGAAACACCAACTCCACCGCTGACAACGGCTGTGCCATTTGCACAAACTTCTTCTGGTTATTTTGCCGACTTCAACAATGATTTCTCAGACTTATTCGCATATTCGACAGCTGATTTGTCAAGTGCACGTAAGCTAACACACTGGCTTAAAGAATCGTATTTCATTTTTCCATGGAACTATCTATGGATTTTTCTGACTGTCCTAGCCTTTCTACTTTGGATTTGTTTTGTTATTACCTTTTTCTTATTAATAATGGTCATTTTCTTCCTGAAAGATCTTAAATAAAACAGTGCAACAAACAAGATGTTTAGGCTTAGCAACAATCAGCGAATTAAACATGCCCAGTATACCTGTACCTGCAAAATTTTTCAAATGGCAAAAATACACGAATGCAACTAAAGATGAGCTCCATGAGTGGGTCAAGAATGGTATGTTTAATGCTTCACTGACATGTCCTGGCGGGTGGTTATTGTGGCCAATAGATACCAATGGGTGTCATCAACATTTTATTAACTCATCGGGGGGTTTTAGGACTAGTAGGCCAGACTCTCGCTATATATCTCCAGAGCATGCAGATATCATTACAACATGCAGTGTAGAAAAATTATGCAAACAGTGGCTAAAATCATCCTCACTTAGCGCGGTTAAAGAACACCTCAATCTCCTGTCTAACTCCACTGACTTACAAGATTTCTTGTCAGGCCCCAGAACACCATGTAGGAAGCGTTTCTTATATGCAGTATACAATTAATTATGGAAACTTTCCCAACAAGATGCTGCTGCCCGGTTAAGGCAAATATATCAGGAAAATCTAAAAAAGGCATTAGCTGTTGTGGATAATGGGATTAACACCTTGTCCGACCGGATATATACAATTAACAACATTGTCTCTTCTGCTATGGACATTATACAATCTGTTATGTCTTCTTTATACCATGGACAGAGTCAGATCAGGTCCATAATGCAGTTGGGTTGGATGCTTCAAACATTGAAGTTGGGTCGCGTTCCATGGCAGCACGTCAGTGCAAGGGAGATATTTACTTCCTTTAATCTAACGTGACAACAACTAATGGCTAAGAAAGAAGTGACTTATGGCATGCTTAACATTGAGAAATTAGAAAAGTTGCCTTTTACAGTGGCTAAAATACCATTGGCTGAGTGGTTAATACATGGGGTTATTAATCTGCCTATTTCAACACTACAATTCACCTCCTGTTTAAAACACATTCCAGTAGGCAGATATGAAAAGCTGGGAGATAGTTACATCCATGAAGTGTGGGAGCTTCCCTTCTCATACAAATGCTTCAATGGCATGAAAGAAGTCTTTCTTAGTGGCAGTGAATGCGAGACTTCAGTCAGCCTTTCGATGATTTGTAAACAGCTGTCCTTGCATGGGGCGTGTAACGCCTCGGCTGCAAACTTGGCTTGTTATCTTAAGGGAGTTCCAGTCGCCTTGATTAGACCTACGTTCCAGGTGCTGTCAAACGGCAGCTACGTCCTTCTCAATAGTGAAGACTGTTGTGGCATGCGAGCCGCAACAGTTTACGTTGTTTCGGTCTCTAAGGTTGTTACATGCTGCAGGAACGTACTGTTTCCCCCCACTAAATTTTAGGAGGTAGCTGATATCTGGCCTTACATTGCTACTTCAAACGTGAATTTTGACAAGTTAAGTAGACTCAAAGCTTTATTGTTTCAAAAGCATGTGGCACCTACATCTGCACGCAAGACCTACGCACTTAAAGTGACAAGGTCATCAGCAGAAATACAGTCCCTGGTAAATACAAACTTTCCGAGACACTTTGGTGAACTCGTGGGACGAATATTTAATGCGTCCAGCACGACTGGAATAGGATTTTTTTTCAAAGCTGCTGGTTCTAGTTTTGTTCACACCTTTTCCTCCATATTCTGTTTGATACCTTCAGCTATCCACTCAATTCTCGGTAGTATTTTTTGGGGATTTCATTTGGAGTGTGACTGGTCTTTGTCATTCAGACCGGTTTTGTATTGTGTGCAGCCCGTGTTTCGGTGCCTCTGGTGCTCTTTTGAATATGCACTGGAAGTTTGTCTTCCACAGCAGCGCCCCCCAGCAATAGATGCTGATCTGTTGATGTTCTCGCTGAGTGTTCATTACCAGACATGCGCACTGAGGCTGTGTTTGCTACGTGAAGCTAATTATGAGTTACCCTTCCTGGAGGAAGATGCCAACAACTCATCAATGGGCACTCCACAGGAGGCCACCTTGGTTGACACTGGTGCTATGGAACACACTTGCTCCTTGATCATTTTTGACACAGACTTTCCGGTTCTGTCACCTGCCGAAGTGGAAGATCTCCTGTTATCCATAGCTCGTAGTTAATTTGGAACTTTTCTAAATTGATATTATCATTGAATTCGGTTATAAGCCACATGCTCATGTTTTGTATTGCCAAGTAGTATGCTTGTGTGTCCTTTTAACTTGTCAAAATTGTTCTGGTTTTTATATATCTTAGGTTGAGGTTTTTTTAAGCACTGAAATGTTAGTTTTGGCTTTCAACCACTTTAACTGACAAGGGGAGGGTGTTGTGTAGCCATTTTAGCTATAGCTCCATGCACGTTAGTTTAATACACTAGGCCACTGTGCACTTTGACCTAGATATATTTTATTCGGCTTTGCATTGTTATTTTTACAATAACCAGTTTTACGGTCTTGTTTTAATTTCTTCTATCTAACTGTTTTGCTTAGCCCAGCACTGTGTTCTCAAACAAGACATTCTTTATCACTTTGTGCTTCAGTCAAGGCTACATTTTGGTACATTGCCAGTGAACGTGGTAGAAGTTTAGTCTCCAACACTCGTTTGAAAATACACATCCTTACGTAGGGACATTTTCTTAGAACATTAGCTGTGTTATTATAAAAACACTTCCTTGTCCCATTACACGTTAAGAGGGAGATTCCAGCCAGGGAACCACAACTGTATGCCGATTGCTGAATGCTTCGCTGCAGATGCTAACACAGACTACAGGCCTTTGCTCAGGTAAGACGGTCGATGTCCTCCCAGGGGAACCTGAAAGGCAGAATTAGAGCTTAATACGCTGTGCTCAAATTATGATTCAGATGGAAAATAGTCCATCGATTGTAGTGGCAATATGATAGCGTTATTCTTATGCTTCACTCTCATCGTCACCATTTTAATATTGTCATGTTGTGTCGTTCTGGTTATTGCAGCTCATGCTTTGCTATCTAAAATGCAGTCATTTTATTAAACCAGTTTTTAAAACTCATGCTGCTTTCATTGTCATTTATATACGAGACTGAATTGCGAATGAGAGAACCGGATGTGACCTGAGTGACCACGACTTCCCTGAGAAGTATGACATGTCATGCGCTCGGCTGCCCAATCATCTCTACCTTTCGGGAGAAACGAGGCACTGCTAGTTAGCCGGAGCAAAACCTGGATTTGGAGCGACAGGTGTCACCCACTGTGGGTCAGACTCAGTCTCCCACACTGTGGACGATCTTGCTGCTCAAAATCCAGTAGGCTCATTAGAATAATGAGAGCCTACACAACATATGGCAACAGTGGTGTTGATGCAGTCATTGACCCAGTGTTTCCTTTGTCTCCCTCCCCCTTTCTTGTTTTGTCATCCTGTCCTTATGTGCATTAGCATCATCTGATGGAGGAGCAGAAGCACTGGCGACAGAGGGTGCTGTATCCCACAGGACCCTGGAGGCAGAGTCCAACGACTCTGAGGGCACCAGTTGGACAGAGGGCGAGGGGAGCACCACGGCAGAGACTGGAGGGGACAATACAGACTCAGATACCTCCTCCGATGGGAGCTCCCTGGTGGTGGTGGATACCTCTATGACCACCCCAGCTGCAGGTACATCTGCCATCCCCCCTACCAACACCACCCTCCCAGTAGCCTCTCAGCGAGTTGCCCGTGCTCATTTGCAGACAAAACAAGATCCACTATTTCCACTGTCTCCCCCCTCCTCCTCCTCCACCTCCCACCTAGTTACATCCACACTAACACCTGTATGCACTACATCAAAATCCACTACCAGCATCATCACCACACCAAGCAGATCACACACCTCACTGGCAGACACCTCCACAACATCCATGCACACGTCCCCTGTGTCCTCTCCCACTGTGTCTGTCCCCCCGTAAAGTACACAAACGCAAGCACCCAGACACCCAACAGCCATCCACCTCACAACAGCATACAGTCCATGCACCTACTCCCAAATCCAGCAGACAAACACCTCTAACAACCACTCCCTCATCCTCCACTCCCATTACTTCTCCCTCTTCCCACCCCAATGTCCCTAAAAAGATTTTCCTTTCCCAGATTAACCTCTTCCCTACCCCTCGGCCCCATCCTGCACGTATGGGCAGGTTAGCAAGGACCCAGCCAAGCACCTCAGCCAAACATTCCACAGGCCCAGTGGTAGCACCACCTACTCGTGGTGGAAAGGATTCCACGCCAACAATACTGAAGGGAAAGGAGCCCGCACCAGCCACAAAGAAGGGGAAGGAGCCTGCAGCTGCCACAGAGCCCCCACCACCAGCCGTGGTTGTGCAGCCATCAGAGAGTGCAGGGGCTGAGCAGGAGCTTCCCACAACCACCACCACAATGGAGCCATCGGAGGGTGCAGGGGCTGAGCAGGAGCTTCCCACGACCACCACTACTGTGTAGCCATCACCGCCAGTGGACGCCATATAGTCCAGCCTCTGTGCGGCCTGCCCCATCCAGAACCAGTGGTCAAGTAACCCACCTGAGCGACTGTGGCCTTGCACTCCCCACAAAAGAGCAATTGGCATGTTGCCCCCTCCAGAACCAGTGGGCAAGTCACTCACTTGACAGACTGTGACCTTGCACTCTCAAGAACCAAGCACAGGGTATGTTGGCCCCTCCAGAAACAGTGGGCAAGTCACCCACCTGAAAGACTGTGGCCTTGCACTCCCCAGGACGGGGCAATGGGCATGTTGCCCCCTCCAGAACCAGTGGGCAAGTCACCCACCAGAGAGACTGTGGCCTTGCACTCCCCAGGACCATGCACATGGCATTTTGCCCCCTCAAGAACCAGTTGACTTGTTTCCATATCTGGCTGAGGTGCCCCCTGAGGTGCCTGCCTTTTTGCCATCTGATGCCCCTGCAGTGTTCTCTCCAAATTGGGGCAGGATTTCAGTGGGACCTTGGACTTTACCTTGTGGCCATGTGGGCCCTGTGAACTATGGACTGGGCAGTGTCCCTTTTTTATGCACGTGTACAGATCTGTTTAATGTGTAAATCAGATTGTTGACTTTATTGTTGGACTGATTACAATCATTTTCATAAATTCCTGTTGCCTTGGCATTATTCTGCAGATTTTCGTGGTCAAATTGTTGTTTGTTATGTATCTGGTTGTGTGTGTGGTGTGTTGGGTGTGTGTCTTGCGTGTGTGTGTGTCACCCTTGTTTTCCTCCCACCCTCCCTTGTGTGCTAGGTGGCTGTACTCACCGTCGTCGTCTTTGCCAGCGTTGGTGTTCCAGGTGGAGCATGACGTAGAAGATCATCTGGAAAACTTGCAGTTCGGGTTCCATGGCGGGGTGGTTCTTCCCTGTGTCTCCAATTGTGAGTCCTTTCACTTTTGTGCTCTGTTTCTGCCAGGCTTTTGATGCTGTTGGTACCACCCCGGAAAAGGTGGCAGATTGTAGGGTCAAAATATGGTGTGTGGTACTGTGTCTTCCGCCTGGCTGTGGGCGGCTACCGCCATGGTGACTGTTGTTACTGCCCTGGCGGTCGGTGTGGTACATTGGCTGTCTATCAGAGATATCACCACCATGGTCATAATTTGGCAGTAGTTACCGCCAGCCTGTTGGCGGTATTACTGCCACTTTATCACCCAACGCCAGGGTCGTAATGAGGGCCTAAGTGATCTCCTGTGATTGTTTTTTTTTATGCTTCCAGGTAGGCCAGATCCCAAGGAGGGGGAGATTTATGCATAGCTTTGGGGGGGGGAAACATGCATGGCCCGATTTTGGCCCCGGGGAACACATCCCCTAGGGTCCAGCCTTTAAAATAAATTGGGAGGGGGCACAAGGCCCCAATCTTGGGCTTGTTTCGACCATGGGGACCCCATTCCCTGTGGCTGAGACATAGTTAATAGGGGGAGGAAGGCATGCAGCCTCTCTTCCCAGGCCGATTTCACCCACCGGAGACCAGCGACCCCATCACCCGAGGCCTGGCCATGTTAAAATTGGGGATGCCCCCATGCCTGTGTCGAATTTTCACCACTTTACAGGGGACTTATTAGTAAATTAAGGGTCATATTTAGAAGGAGCTTGCACCGCTGTTGTGTCATTTTTTGATGTTGCAATAGTGCTTTCTTTCCTCCATATCTACAAGGTGACACATTATGTCCAATGCATCAGTTACTGTACTCCTGCGTAAAATAAATATCTGCGTAGTAACCGGCTGTGTCACTCAGTTTGTAATTTATGTGTTCCTCAGTAAAAAAAACACTTAGTACTGACGCAGGGATATTTATAAGTTTTTCAAAGTGTCACCATCTTCAAGATGTGTCGCGGTAAGCCTGGAATACGTAACAATTACTATGGTTCTTTAACCCAGGGGTAGGAAATAATGCAGTGGATTTGTAAAAGGAATCCGACCAGCTGAAGTCACTTAACACACTGTAATAAGTAAGTAAATCACATCCTCTCAACTAGTAGTAGGCCTACAGATGTGAGAATGATGTTGTACAAACCCTTGACCAACCTGGGACCATGACACCTGAGATATTAACATCCACTACAGTATAGCAATGCTATGTGATGCTGTATACTCCATGGAAGGGACAGGCCAGGATTGTCACATCTCCATATGGGAATGGATCCCCAAGTCCAGCCAACCATACTCCGTAGGACAACACGTAAATAAACACATAAGGTAGGTAACACATGAATACCCACTTTAAATTACAACACATACGTGTGTCCACACACATTACACTGTAACTCAATATGTCACACATACTCAGGTATACACATTCACATAGGTAGACTATGCCCACTGTAATGTGACACATAGCCATTCTCCATCCTAGACTGCCTTGCTTCCAGGACCAATGTAAAAGAGTAACATGTGTATTTTCCACCATTTCATACTCTATTACAATTGTCCCCACACATTAGGCTACTTGCTTCAGTTAGAGCTGACGCATCCCCTATGTGCTTTTCACACATTGCTAAAGTTGCACTGGTTCTAAGCCCAGCTTCAGCAATGTGCCACTTTTTGGGCAAATAAGTTGCAGCATCCTTCCCTTGGATGCATCAGTATTTGGAGTGCCATATTATAAATATGACGCATCCATGGTGTGGCAACTGTCTTGACTCAGTGCAAGGTAATTTGACGCATCACTGCTGCAACACAGCGATACGTCACTTCATGTAAATAGGCTCCTACATATGCCAATTGGTGATAAGCTAATATTACCATGTGTTAGAAATTAGGTATACACCCTAGTCCAAATAGGGACAACAATCCTAGTCAGGGTGAATCACAACACAATCCAAATTATCCTGTGCCCACCCTATGGTATTTTGGCACTAAGCAGTCAAGCTTAACTTAGAAGACAATGTGTAAAGTACAGTAAGACAGTGAAAATGCCACAAAAATACACCAAACAGTTTTAGAAACACAAATAATATTTACCTGAATAAAATTAGGTCAAAACCACAAAACTCCAATAAGTAATTGTAATTGTAATTGTAATCGTATTTATATAGCGCTTACTACCCCTGACGAGGCGTCGAAGCGCTTTTCGATGAGTAGCACACTACTCCGGAACCCAACAAGAATTAGTGATGGATTAGTATTGTTAAATAATGAGTACATTTTTAGTATTATTATGAGTTAATTTGAGCCGCGGATATGAGAGTTTGTTAGTTAGACTGGAGTAATGGAGGGGTGGAGGAAGAAATAAATCCAGAGGTGTTAATTGGGAGTATATCCTTCATTTACTCAACCCAAAGGCTTGGGATGAGTAAAGAGGGGTGGAGGGGGAAGAGTATGTGGAAGGGTTAGGGAGAGCATAGTAGCAGGGTGAGATGAATGCAGGAGAATTTAGTAGGGTTGTGTGGGAGGTCACAGAGGTAGAGTGAGGTTTGGTGAGTTAGATGTGGAGGGAAGAGCTTAGGCAGAGATATTTAGGAGATGAAAGTGGGAGAAGGGATTTGGGATGAGTCAGAGTGAGAATGGAGGATAGTTTGATAGAGACATGACATAAGAGTGATGAGTAGATAAGTGTGATAAGATGAGAGCAGGAATTCATAGATATCTAGTATAACAACCCAAACAAACTAGGAGCCATGCAATGATCCACGAACATGCCAAGCACAGAAACAACATATACACATACACATACATATATATATATATATATATATACACACACACACACACACATATGCACATACAATACATAATTAGAATCATGGGTAAAAAAATACTTAGTCAGACAGGTTTAAAGAGTGTGTGTGTATTTTATTGTTATGACATAGTAGCAATACATATTTTCCAAAGAAACTATAAATAAATAGAAATATACATATAATCTGAAAAAAATATTTATCCACATAGGCATATGCAGTTCATAGTTGTTTGAAAAAGGTGGTTATGAAGGAAAGAGCCAACTCTTGAGTAGTTTTCTGAAGACAAGAAAGTTATCTGTGGCTCTTATAGTTGGGGGTAATGAATTCCATAGTTTGGCTGCTTGGACGGAGAAGGATGTACCACCTATAGTCTCTTTCTTGTATGGTGGTGTTCTAAGGCGGTGTGCCAGTCTTGAGCGGAGGGTTCTTTGTTGGATGTATTTGGTCATTTTCTTTCTGATAAAAAAGCAATCCTGTTCCATGTATAGCTTTGTGGGTGATACAAAGCAGCTTGAAGTACATCTTCTGGCAACAGGTAACCAGTGTAGTGCTCTCAAGGCAGGGGGAGATGTGGGCTTGCGGCTTTATATGCAGTAGTAGCCTGGCTGTGGAATTCTGGATACGTTGTAGTTTTTTCATAACAGATAGAGATGATCAATGGTAGAGGCTATTGGCATAATCCAGTTTGGATAGCTTGCACCTTGTGTGGAAATCTGAGGTGGGGGAAGATGCGTTGTAAAGTCTTTAAGGTGATGAAGCTTGTGCATGCTAATTTGTCTACTTGGGCATTCAGAGTTAACTTGGAATCCATGGTGATTCCTAGGTTTTTAACTTCCTTGGATAATTGAGGAGGTGGTCCGAGATCGTCAGACCAGACGCACAGAGGGTCATAACTTTTCCAGCCACCACATATGAGTATTTCTGTTTTGGAGGTATTTTAGTTTGAGATGGCTCCAGGTCATTCACTGATCAATGGCTCTGGGGCAACTGAAGATTTGTGAGTTTTCAATGTTTTTGGGGTCTTCTAATTTAAGTAGTATTTGTGTGTCATCTGCATAGTTGTAGCATGTGAGATGGAAAATCATTGATCAGTTCTGGTAAAGATATCATGTAGATGTTGAAAAGCAAAGGTGAGATGATTGACCCTTGGGGGACCCCTGCTTTTGTGAGGTAGGGTTCGGACGAGAAGGGGGGCGAGTGGTTGATATTTGCTCTTTTTTAAAGATAGGAAGTAATCCAGTCGAGAGCAATCCCTTGTATGCCGGCTTCATGGAGTCTTTGAGTCAGGGCGTCATGGTCAACCGTATCAAAGGAAGCCTGTATTCCTTCTGCTTCTTGTATATGAGACAATTGTGTATTAAACTGTGTTGACATGCAGTTAGAAACAAACACATAAGGACCAGTGAGGGTTTAAAAGATTTGCAAGAACAGCAAGATAGCTAGACTTCGGAAGGGGATGTCAAGTGAGACCTTTCACTAGATTTAAGAGCGCTTTTCACTGAGCCGAGTTTAAAAACAACCCCGAATGAAGCAGACTTCATCCAGGGTGTGAAAACATACCAAGGTCTGGCAGAGGCATTGTGCTATAGTTGCATGTGTACAGTGCTTCAAGTCCTGTCGAGATTTTGGACTGGTAGTAGGCTATTTTGTGGGATTGTTATTTTTTTTTTTTTTTTTTCTTCTTTGTTAGTGTTTCATAAAGGGAGAACCTTCTACTCTGTGTCTCCAGTAGCGGAAGATAGAACCCGCTCGTCACAGTCTTATATGGATTACGCTCCAGTACATCATCAATTCACCTCCAGGAAGGTTTCTAGATTTTTTTCTGCTATGGAATCTCTGAGCGCAGAGCCTTCCTTTATCTTTGCCAAGCCCAAGAGTTAGGGTGGCTTGTCCTTTCCAGAAGCTGAGCTTCAACTGGGGCACCTGCTACGTTTATATTTGTAAGTGCTTCCTGTTGAGGTTTAGTTTCTGTAAAATGAGCATCATGGCCTACCCAACCGGAGTATTTTCTAGGAGTAAGTCAGTAAGCGTTTACCTAGCATGTTTTATATGCCCTGTTTATATTGTACACTAAGGCTACGTGATGGGTCATGGGGGAAACGTCTCCAACAACCTTGTGTGCCTTTGGCAATGTGATTGTTACTAGTGCGTCTTTGTGGAGATGTCCTTCTGCTTCTGCGCATCAACAACGCACCACCTGAATCGGAGGTAAACGCAGTGGGGTCGTTTTGGAAAGCTGTCCATCATCCTGGTAAAAGGCGGGAATTCCTTTGCCTACCATGAGAGTGGACGGGGCGTGGCTCACGGGCGGAGCTTACAGATGACTTATAAAGGGAGAACCTTCTACTCTGTTTCTCCAGGAGAGGAAGATAGAACCCGCTATTCAAGTCAGATACAGATTATGCTCCAGTACATCATCAATTCACCTCCAGGAAGGATTCTAGATCTTTTTCTGCTATGGAATCTCTGAGCGCACAGCCTTGCTTTATCTTTGCCAAGCCCAGGAGTTAGGGTGGCTTGTCCTTTCCAGAAGCTGAGCTTCAATTGGGGCACCTGCTACGTTTATATTTGTAAGTGCTTCTTGTTGAGGTTTAGTTTCTGTAAAATGAGCATCATGGCATACCCAACCGGAGTATTTTCTACCAGTAAGTCAGTAAGCGTTACCTAGCATGTTTTATATGCACAGTTTATATTGTACACTAAAGCTACGTGAATGGACCACGGTGAAAACGTCTCCAGCAACCCTGTGTGTCCTTGGCAATGTGATTGTTACTAGTGCGTCTTTGTAGAGATGCCCTTGTGCTTCTGCGCATCAACAACGCACCACCTGAATCGGCGGTAAACGCAGTGGGGTCGTTTCGGAAAGCTGTCCATCCTCCTGGTAAAAGCGGGAATTCCTTTGCCTACTTCGTGGGTGGACGGGGCGTGGCTCCAGGAGAGGACAATAGCACCCGCGCGTCACAGTCAGATACAGATTACGCTCCAGTACATCATCAATTCCCCCCCAGGAAGGATTCTAGATCTTTTTCTGCTATGGAATCTCTGAGCGCACAGCCTTGCTTTATCTTTGCCAATCCCAAGAGTTAGGGTTGCTTGTCCTTTCCAGAAGCTGAGCTTCAACTGGGGCACCTGCTACGTTTATATTTGTAAGTGCTTCCTTTGAGGTTTAGTTTCTGTAAAATGAGCATCATGGCCTACCCAACCGGAGTATTTTCTACGAGTAAGTCAGTAAGCGTTACCTAGAATGGTTTTTTTACACCCTGTTTATATTGTACACTAAGGCTACGTGATGGGTCATGGGGGAAACGTCTCCAACAACCTTGTGTGCCTTTGGCAATGTGATTGTTAATAGTGCGTCTTTGTGGAGATGTCCTCATGCTTCTGCGCATCAACAACGCACCACCTGAATCGGCGGTAAACGCAGTGGGGTCGTTTTGGAAAGCTGTCCATCATCCTGGTAAAAGGCGGGAATTCCTTTGCGTACTTCGAGGGGGGACAGGGCGTGGCTCAGCGGGCGGAGCTTACAGGTGACTTATAAAGGGAGAACCTTCTACTCTGTGTCTCCAGGTGAGGAAGATAGAACCCGCGCGTCACAGTCAGACACAGATTACGCTCCAGTACATCATCAATTCACCTCCAGGAAGGATTCTAGATCTTTTTCTGCTATGGAATCTCTGAGCGCACAGCCTTGCTTTATCTTTGCCAAGCCCAAGAGTTAGGGTGGCTTGTCCTTTCCAGAAGCTGAGTTTCAACTGGGGCGCCTGCTACGTTTATATTTGTAAGTGCTTCCTGTTGAGGTTCAGTTTCTGTAAAATGAGCATCATGGCCTACCCAACCGGAGTATTTTCTACGAGTAAGTCAGTAAGCGATACCTAGCATGTTTTATACGCCCTGTTTATATTGTACACTAAGGCTACGTGATGGACCACGGGGGAAACGTCTCCAGCAACCTTGTGTGCCTTTGGCAATGTGATTGTTACTAGTGCGTCTTTGTGGAGATGTCCTCATGCTTCTGCGCATCAACAACGCACCACCTGAATCGGAGGTAAACGCAGTCGGGTCGTTTCGGAAAGCTGTCCATCATCCTGGTAAAAGGTGGGAATTCCTTTGCCTACTACGAGGGTGGACGGGGCGTGGCTCACCGGGCGGAGCTTACAGGTGACTTATAAAGGGAGAACCTTCTACTCTGTTTCTCCAGGAGAGGAAGATAGAACCTGCTATTCAAGTCAGATACGGATTACGCTCCAGTACATCATCAATTCACCTCCAGGAAGGATTCTAAATCTTTTCTGCTATGGGATCTCTGAGCGCGCAGACTTGCTTTATCTTTGCCAAGCCCAAGAGTTAGGATGGCTTGTCCTTTCCAGAAGCTGAGCTTCAACTGGGGGACCTGCTACGTTTATATTTGTAAGTGCTTCCTTTGAGGTTTAGTTTCTGTAAAAAGAGCATCATGGCATACCCAACCGGAGTATTTTCTACGAGTAAGTCAGTAAGCATTACCTAGCATGTTTTATACGCCCTGTTTATATTGTACACTAAGGCTACGTGATGGGTCATGGGGGAAACGTCTCCAGCAACCTTGTGTGCCTTTGGCAATGTTATTGTTACTAGTGCATCTTTGTGGAGATGTCCTCGTGCTTCTGCGCATCAAAAACGCACCACCTGAATCGGGGGTAAACGCAGTGGGGTCGTTTTGGAAAGCTGTCCATCATCCTGGTAAAAGGCGGGAATTCCTTTGCCTACTACGAGGGTGGACGGGGCGTGGCTCAGCGGGTGGATCTTACAGGTGATTTATAAAGGGAGAACCGTCTACTCTGTGTCTCCATTAGCGGAAGATAGAATCCGCTCGTCACAGTCAGATACGGATTACGTTCCTAGTACATCATCAATTCACCTCCAGGAAGGATTCTAGATCTTTTTCTGCTATGGAATCTCTAAGCGTACAGCCTTGCTTTATCTTTGCCAAGCCCAAGAGTTAGGACGGTTTGTCCTTTCCAGAAGCTGAGCTTCAACTGGGGCACCGGCTACGTTTATATTTGTAAGTGCTTCCTGTTGAGGTTTAGTTTCTGGAAAATGAGCATCATGGCCTACACAACCGGAGTATTTTCTACGAGTAAGTCAGTAAGCGTTACCTAGCATGTTTTATACGCCTTGTTTATATTGTACACTAAGGCTACGTGATGGGCCATGGGGTAAACGTCTCCAACAACCTTGTGTGCCTTTGGCAATGTGATTGTTACTAGTGCGTCTTTGTGGAGAATGTCCTCATGCTTCTGCGCATCAACAACGCACCACCTGAATCGGAGGTAAACGCAGCCCCTGCATCCTAATTGAAACTCCACAACAAAGACATGGGCATTACGAGTGATCTGTCCAGCTTCACACAATACAGGTTTAAGAATCTCTTCATAACGCCTTCCCCGCTGCCCAGCCTCAGGCAAGTTCTAATTGACTATAATATTGTGGGGGTAAACCTAAAGTGTCACAGCGCTCCTACTTTCCCAAATCCAAATCACCAATTTAATTACAACACACGGTGCCAAATACTGGGGTTATACCCTCCAATATCCCCAAACAGTAGCACAAGGTTACCACAATATAAAATTGAA